>NW_026932169.1:0-5159 GCF_032062105.1 Saccostrea cuccullata | reverse complement strand
TTAGCATATTTACACATTCCATATCGTATACAGATAAATAATACTAAATCAGTGAATCTGGTAAACTTTTTACCTTTTTTTTTTTTAATTTCCTGTTCATCCCCACGAAGAACATATTGATAAAAGCATGCCTACTACAGTCAGGGAATCAGATAACATTTATGTTCAATAATTTAAATCAGATCTTTGAGACAAGAAAGTTAATATGAACTCAATTCAACGATATTTTGAAAAATGATTCTCTTATTTTTTTTCTTTTCTATTAGTTGAATATGACACAAGTCTGCATGAGCAAAACAGTGGTTACGTTTAATACTTACTATGTACATCCATATTGTTTCTTAAAAACTATTACTTATACCTATGATTTAAAATCTAATTTTCCGAAACAAAAGATACTAGGTATCGTATTTCATTTGCACATTTAGTCTTTTCTTTTTCTACTTTGAGAACCAGCCAAAACCAATTATAGAAGACGTTTCAGACGACCAAGGATTAAACCATAGTTTGACACAGAATTATAACGTAACAACAACGCGAGAATCCAAGTATTCCTTTACATTTCATTTATCCTATTTTACTTTCATTCAAGCAAACGCTCGGCTGACTTCGTAAACCCTGAATTGCGAAATGTCGGAAATGACAGAGACAGCCGCCATTTTGGACCCGCTTCAGATTTTTAAATGTTAATATCTAGAGTTTGGATTTATCAATATTCAAACAAATGATACAGTAAGCATTAAAAGAAAGGTTTCTATTAGCATTCCAAAAATAAATGAAAAATATTGAAAAACAAAAAAGTTAGAAAATACGGACTTTTTAATTTCGCTTCCAATAGCAACCGGAAGTAGTAACGACGCACAAAAAGGTGATTCCGCAAATCTAGAAGTGATCATCTATCATCTCTAATAAGTCTCCAGTTAATATCTTAAGCCATTTTAGAAAAAAAGGGGGAACAAAAATCCGTTTTAAAATCAGAAAACTGTCAATATTTTGGAACCGAAGGTGAGTATTCCAAATTTTTCTTGTCATGCCACAACTTCATATAATGACGCATAATTCCTGAAAGTTTCATTGAAAACCACTGAACAGTTTTCGAGAAATCGCCTGCACAAAATTTTGGGGAAAAAAATAATAATAATAATAATAATAATAAGAAACAATAGAATCACTAGAAGGTCTTCCGTGAAGACGGAAGACCTTAAATAGTGCAATGGTTTTTGATAAGTACAAACCAGTAGAGCTACAGTCTCGACAGAGACTTCTGGTTATCATATCTAATATGTTTAAAATCTAAAGTAAACGATATCTTAGGTATTGAATACTTATATCATTGTTCAAATATTCAACTATTTTTCAAGTGCTAATTGGAGGTCTTTGATTGCAAATTGCTTAATTAAAAACACATATCTTTTCAAACTTGCTTTCACTGGGCAAGATGACAAGTATCATTTTTAACCATCAGCCTTCCTTCACTAAAACGATTAATCCAATCATTAATTGAATTTATAGGAACTAATTTATCTCAATAAACTGTCTACAAATTATTATATGATACTGTACTGTAGAGGGATTTCTAAGATATACAATAAATTGTACAGTCGTTTGTTGAATGAGTTGGACTGATACAACCATTTTTCGTCACAAGGAACCTAAATAGTGACGTCATTTTCACATTGTGACGTCACAAACAAGGAGAGAAACTTTATTCAGCATAAGCTATTTATAGAACTTGTGTATGGATATGTGTGTACTGAATTTCATTCTAATCTGAATTGTGGTTTTCTAGATATAGAGATAGTTTGCGAACTTTTTGATCACCCCTCGTATATTGAAATCAGACCAAAACTGTAGGAGGAGTAGCATTTTAAAAGTATTTCATAGAAATTTCTATTTTTAGTAACCATGGCAACACTGTTCATCGAAATCATAAACCGATACACAGAATTATGTATCTTAGTGTAGTCTACTTGTGTGCCAAGTTATATTGATATCAGACCAAAACTGTAGGAGGAGTAGCATTTTGAAAAATTGTTTACAGACAGACAGACAGACAGACAGACGGACGGACGATGGACGCTTTACTATCGCATAAGCTCATCTGGTCTCTGACCAGTAGAGCTAAAAATTGCTTTCCTTTAACATGGGCTCTGAACTAAAGGTACCCCCATTAAATTTCTCTTTCAAAAGAAAAAAATATTTTATGATTTTCTATAATAATACAGTTACTAAGTAAAGTTTGAATGTACATTGTTATTTACAAAGTTGTACATATTGAAAACAATAATAATACACACACAATACCTATTGTCATTGTTACTTGATCAGTACGTTCTTGTTCCTGTTGACAAAGCAGGTAACAACCTTGTCTTCGTTTGTAAGGCTCATTATATAAATTGTATTCTAGAAGAACTTGGATTTAAATCTACAAGTAATCCTAGTTATACTGATACTTCCCTTTCTAAGGAAGAAATTCTTCAAAATCATGTGTCAGTTTTGAATATTTTTAATATTCCACAGAGCCAAAATGAATTTGAACTACCTTATATATATTGGATTCCGAAACTTCACAAGAATCCGTACAAAGATACATTGCGGGTTCCAGTTAATGTTCAACCAAGCCTCTTCCGCTCTCATGCGTGAAAAGAAGAAACACTTGCTGTGGCCTTCAACTCGACTTTCAGATATATCGATGACGTATTGTCAATGAACAGTGGTAATTTCCATGCCTACGTCGATACGATATATCCAGGAGAGCTTGAGATTAAAGACACGACAGAGTCTGACACATCTGTTTCATACTTGGATATTTTACTTGAAAAGGACGTTAATGGTAACCTAACAACCAAGCTAAATGATAAACGTGACGACTTTAACTCTTCTATCGTCAACTTCCCTTACGTATGCAGCAATATTCCTTCATCGTTAAATGGTGTCCCGTGTCAAGGATAACAACCCCCGTGGCACGTAAAAGATCGTTTCTCTGGAATTCGAAAAAGAGTAGGCTCATTGGGGGCCGCCAGAGAAACCAAAAACTTTCAAAACCGTTCATATAATATTTAAATTTCTCTGGCTGAAATATTGCCGACTCGGCGTTAAAAAACAATAATAAATCAATCAATCCTTCATCGCCTGCATACGGAGTGTATATATATCGAAGTCGATTCGATACGCAAGAGCATGCTCTACGTATGAACAAGTTTTAAAACGAGGTAAATTATTGACAAATTGACAAGCAAGTTGATGAAACAAGAATATCAACAGTCTCGTTTAAAGTCATCATTTCGTAAGTTCTATGGTCGATACAATGACCTTGTCAGCAAATACAATTTATCATAGAGTCAAATGCTGACTGACCTTTTTCATACCAATTGTTTGTCCATTATTTATACACTGAATTGACGACGGATTTTTCCGTTATTTCCTGATCATGACAAGGAGCACACGACGGATGTGACCGGTCAGCAGGGGATGCTCACTCCTCCATGGCACCTGTTCCCACCTCTGATGTTACGGAGGACCGTGTTTACTCAGCTCTTATTTTGTATTGATTTATAGACTTTGAGATTGAATACTGTTCGTTACCTCCATATCCTTCTTTCAAACTGGATGATCTGTAGTAAAGAAAAAGTAAGCGTGCTGCAAGTGAATCAACTCTTTTCATATACTAGGGTCTGGGAGTGGAGGGGGGGGGGGGGTATGTGTCTAATGTGATAATTATTATTGAAGGTAAATATTGCAATGCTTGAAATAATAAAATTAAGACTGTGAAATCGTAGAAACTCCTTTTCTTTCGATCTAGCAGTGTTAGCTTCAACTCGTCCGTCGACAATCGCATCGATTTGAAACATGATGTAGTATTTCACCTGAACGCTGAGGGAGGCAAAGAAAGATAACTCCAAATTAGCGAAAGTTGTTAGATTTGCACTGGAGTTCGTGCGAAGAGATATGCACCAAATAGATTTTCGATAAACCTTGAGATAGTCATCAAAGTCATATTATTTATGGATTCAGTTTGATGTTTTGGATAAGGAAGATCCTGTTAAAGTTTGGTAATGCCAATGCAGATCGGGAGCACATTTATTTGACATATGTGCCCATGTCGCCTCAATTATTTGGTACATCGGCGTACAAAGACATAATGCTTCTTTTGATAAATGTGCGCAGATTATGCCAAATAATGTTCTGGACTGTGCAGACATGGTCGATACGTCGGCATATTTTTTCCCCATTTTAACAGTTTCATGTTTAGAATATTATCAGTTAATGCGTATTTCCCTTTTTCCTCTTTGTGCATATTTCACATCATATAGTCATTGACCTATTTCAAAAAGAGTAAGGTGCTTTTCAGATATATGAAAACAACATACAGAAAATGTTTTAACGTTTCCGCCTGTTTGTACCCTTTATCCAAATGGTATACATGTGAAAATGTTCGCCTGCGTTGCACAGTGACAGAGTCGCGACGTAAGGACCCCTTCGAATAAGACCGTATAAACCGAGGTCCTGTGTCGCAGTATCTGCTGGCACGAAAAAGTTCTCGCATTGCTCAAATCCGCGAGAGGAACATTACACAACAAAGAAACAAACATGAACATCCAAAACAAGATCCAGTAAATAAAAATGAAATCATACAATTCTCAGCACGCTAATTTATGGGGGAAAGTAATTATAAAAAAAAACTATAAAAAAAAAAACCCATAAGTAATTGTGATGTTTTTCTTTCTTTTTTATAAAAAGGGAAAAATAAAGTAATTCTTTAATTAAAATAATTTTAGTATGCTTACTGTTGTTAGCGGGTCTCGATCCCGGACCTCAATATTATTGATTCTGTGCATTACCGATTAAGCTAGTCGGTACTTATATTCGAACACGCGAATTGTTGACATCAACCGTTGCTGTTATTTATCAATGGCTACTTCTACCGGTTGATGTTATATATTATTAGTTATATACTTTATTTAAAAACATAAAAATTAATAGTGACAAACATATGGAGAGAGAGAGAGAGAATGCACCAAATATAAATACAGTAACTATTCTAATTTTAGACCACTCATTATAATATTAGTTCCACCTCATGCATATTTATAAATCTTATCTCCAATCAAGGGCAGATAAGTCTATTTTCCCGATATTTGCAGAGAGATAGGGTAAGA
>NW_026932168.1:0-5130 GCF_032062105.1 Saccostrea cuccullata | reverse complement strand
GTTTAATTTGAAAGAACTTTATTAGTGGAGTATGCATACCAAAGAACTTTATTCGATAATAACCAATATTTGCCCCCCAAATCAAACTTTGATGGAGATATATTTAATTAATTTCTTAAACAGGGGAGTAAATGCTGACTTCAAAGCACTGAATATTTTCATAAGTAATGACGTCATATGTACGTATTGACGTCAAAAACATGACGTAAATTTCAGTTTTTTATGAATTTTACAGAAAAATGTACATATTTCGTCGATTTTTTAAGTAAAAGTCACCGAGCGCATGTGTGTTCAGGATCAATATTTTGATATAATGTGTACAATGATAATTTCAATGAAATATGTCAATATTGTTCCTGAACAAACTTGCGCTCTATAAAATTTAAAGCTAAAATTGTTGAAATTTTGTCCATTTTGTCCTCTTTCTGAAAAAGGATATAAAATCGGACTAGTTTGTGACGTCATAAAAACAAAATTTGTGAATACACTGTTTTGAAACTATAATATTTTCTGTTAATTTATATTTCTCATATAATTTATTGAATTCAGCACATTTCAGGAAGTTTTCAAAATTTGACTTTTGTGGGGGCAAATATATGCAATATACCGCATATAGTTCTTTGAAATCTCTATCTTTCATGGTTCAAAAGTTATGGCGAAGGTTAAAGTTTGCAGACAAACAGACAGACAGACAGGACAAAAGCAATATACACCCCCGATCTATCGATCTGGGCGCATAAAAATAAAATTCATTTGGTTTTTCTAAACATTCCGTTTTTTTGATTTAATATTTGTTGCATCAGGTCCTTTTTTTGTGGGCAGAGGAAAAATGACTTACATCAATCTATTGAAAACAAACAAGCATTCTCCATACTTCAAGCTTCAGTGCAGTTCTCTATTTCAAGAGATGGTTTGACAAGAATTCACCTTAACTTACCAATGTAAAAAAAATATGTCTTAGTTTGGGGCACAGGGTGGGATATTTTACCTTTACTTACCGATATAAAGAAATAGGTCTAAGGTTGGGGCACAGGGTGGTTTTTTCCCCCTTCACTTACCAATATAAAGAAATGTCTTTAATAGGTTGGGGCACAGGTTGGTTTTTTCCCCCCTTCACTTACCAATATAAAGAAATGTCTTTACTGGTAGTAGGTTGGGGCATAGGGTGGGTTTTTTTTTCCCTTCACTTACCAATATAAAGAAATGTCTTTAATAGGTTGGGGCACAGGGTGGGTTTTTTTCCCCTTCACTTACATATATAAAAAAATGTCTTAGGTTCGGGCACAGGGTGGGTTTTTTCCCCTTCACTTACGGATATGAAGAAATGTCTTAGGTTCAGGCACAGGGTGGGGGATTTCACCTTCGCTTACCGATACAAAGAAAAACATAAGCTGAGGCAGAGTGGCATATTTCACCCTAACTTACCGATATAAAGAAAAACATCTTAGGCTGGGGCACAAGGTGGGATATTTCACTGATAATTACAAATACGTCTTAATTAATTGGTACAGAGTAAGATATTTTACCTTTACTTACCGATATAAAGAAAAATGTCTTAGGTTGAGGCACGGGGTGGGGAATCCTGTAGTCAGTATGGTCATCAGGATCCTGTTTTATTGGGGGTGGCATTTTGTAAATATCTGGAATTCGTTCAGTCTGCAAAAAAAAAAACAAGTACAATTTTAAGTCATGCTTTTTTTTAAATTTAACATAAATAATAATCCAAGTAACATCAACAGGGTATTGAGGTGAAATATAAATTATAAGTTGGTTTTATACTGTAACTTGAGCAACTGCAGATAATTTTCCTAATTTTAAACTTTTGACTTAAAAATCAAAATTAAACATTTTTTTTTTTGCTGTCAGATATACTGAAGCTTCAAATCAGCATGACAAAGAGATAAAAATCAAAAATATCAATTTATTTTTTCTGATTGATCCAGATTAAAGGCCAATACTGTATATTTCTAAATATATGAAAAGAATTAATTATTGAGTAATTTCATGAAAAGCACATCTCACTAAATATAAATTCTCAGTTTTAATTTTAAATAGTGAAAATCACTTATTTACTTAGTCTTTATCAACAGACCATATGCAAAGTAATTTCTTGCATTTTGAAATTTTCATTCATATTACTAATTGAGTATTCTCTGTAAATAAGTGATCTACAGTAGTTAAATAATGCTTGAAAATGGATCTGCTCAAATAACTTTATTCTGATCACTTATTCAGAAAAAAAGGTCAAACACAGCATCCAAAGCAAGTCTGGTAGTTTGCATCCCAATATGTATCATCCATGCAAATTCTCTCTCAAGTACATCTTTTGGGAACTTGTGAATGGACCTGCTCCAAAAACTTTAACCTTGTCAATCAATGACACTCTTTCAGAAAATGTCTATCATATACGACAAGTAATTTGAAATGGAAAATGTTACTTTGAAATTTCTAGATTCCTCAATAGAAAAGGCTTACAGTTAGACTGAAAAAAAAATGCCCCAAACTTTGGAATACATCATGTACATGTAATTGTAACCTTTACTTCAGAATCTGTGATTGAGAAAAAGAGAATAGTTGATACCTCCTCTTCACTGGCAGGTGCTGACTCGGGCTCTGGGGCGGGGGAGTGGGGGGGAGGCTCTCTACTGTGTGGGTTGTTTTTCAGCCAAGCGCGACAAATTGGGTAGAGTGGAGAATCTTCATCAAAGACCGCTAAGTCCACACTGCGATCAAACAGCTTCATAATGTATGTGTCTGTCAACAAAATGTTCAGACTAATTTAGACATTCTTGACTCGGTAGATTATTTTGCAATTTTTATATTGCAATGTTTTGTTGAAATGATTTGCATACAGGTATTTCTCATGTGTTTGACTATTATACATCTGCTTTAACAACATTTTGTATTTTTGTTTGTGTGTTTTTATAAACTTAAGTTATATTACCTATAATCCATAATTGGGTAGTAATTATTTATACATCAATTCTTACGCTGGTATTGTCCGGGCTCGTAATCAGAATCGTCCTTTGCTCGCTTTCTTTTTCTCCCTCTAGTGGTAGACGCACGCTTACTTGGAGACTGCATTGGAGATGGCTCACTAAACATAGAAAAAGTCCTCAAACATTAAAACATTGCAGTCCAAATCAATATTCCCTTCTTTTCAATACACATTAACATTACAATCATAGTGGAATGCTTATATACTGTAAACCAACTTTTATTCACGTGCGAGAAATTTTCGCGAAGTTCGCGAGAGCGAATATTTCTTGCCGCGAACCAGTCCTTAAAGTGCATGTGTCTAAAATTAATAGATCCAAAAAGGCCTAATAGCAAAAATTAATCATCGCAAACTAGTTTATCCCTAGTAAATCGCGAAATAAAGTCGTCGCAAATAAAAGTTGGTTTCCAGTAGTCCAACAACTTGCATACCTGAGACAAATATCAATTTCACCGCCTTCATCACTAGATTCTTGCCTGTAAATAAGATCAAAATGAACATTAGAATATCCTTGTCTTAGCAAGTATCAATATATATTCATTTCTCTGATCATGAAAATTGTTATGATGAACGTGTACACTGTTAGACAACTTATATTTACATATATATGTACCTTTAGAGATTTATGAAAGAATTCTTTTTTAAAATGTTCAAATAAAAACCAAACTTAATCAAATTAAGAAAGTACAATCATAAAGAAAAGTATTTCCTGCATAGAAAGCTGACTTTTATGATTTCAACTTAAAATTTCAAAACTTTACATTTTGTATATATTTTACTCCAATCTAGATCAAGGTCCTTGACTACTATAAGCAAACTTTCTATGAGTTCAACTTTACTCTGAGTTTCATCAAAAATGTGAAAAAGATTTTTACATTTACAATAGTTAAATTTATAGAATATACTAATTTGGAAAGAGAACCTTATTATAATTATAAACATGATAAAATTGTAATATATATATAACAACACAGGCCATTTAATTTTAAAGGCTACACAAAAACAATATTTGACATATTTTGAGTACTTCTATTCAATCTGGCATATCACTGCTGCTGAAGAAGGCATAACATTTTTGTATGTTGTTGTTTTTTTTATAACAGTGATTTTATCTGGTGTATGAATTTAATGGTGTTGATCTTCATTTCCTGACTAGACGTATGCTTAATTATCTCTGAATTCTACTCATTTTCACTTACCCCTCATCTCTTTTGTCCACTAAAAGTTGTAATGTGGCATCAAATCTATTTCTTGCTGAGACAACTTCAGCCAAGTCTGCAATATAAAGAATCATGTCATTAATTAAAGCAATACACTTCTTGTAACATGTGTAACAAACTGGTAGTCTGTTTTCCAAATTTTGTAATTTCCTTCAGGCGCAGCACTGTTAAGGCTTACTATGAGAAATCAACAGAAAATAGAAGTGCAAAAATGGACATTGTTTTTAAAATTGAATTCATTATCATTCAGCTGTTTTATTATCACAGAACTTAAATACTTATGGAAATAGCATAATATAACCTACTCTGTACTGTATGAATTTTGGTTCCATCAATGGACAGTAATGTGATGAATGCATAGTTCGTGTACTGAATGTAGGTCATTAACAAAGTTCAATATTGCAAGGGCATACCCTATTTGAAATTAAAAATTCAAGCTATTAATTGTTTCTGTATACTTTGTTTTTCCTGGAAAGTGCTGCTGCTTTGAATAGAATTCGTGTTTTAATAGTTAAAATTTCAAGTAAATAGGCCTATGTCGAAAAATGGTTGACTTTTACCAAATATTTTGTGTACTTTTAAATTCACGCTCTCGATTTAAAGAAAGCAGCAGCACTTTTCAAGTTAAGGAAAATATCCTTTATTAATATTCAAAACATCGTTAAGATTTATTTAGTGTATGCCCTTGCAAAAGAACAATTTTATGAGGCACCTTGATGTAAAATATACCTAACCCGAACATAAATACACGTACAAAATTATTTAAATAAATTCTCTTGATAGTTAATGAATAATCGCACTAAAAAAAGGATATGCATTGGTATTTATCGACTATTTAAAACCTGTAAATAACATTTTGTTTTATTCTGAAATGCATTTTTCATTGTTAAAATATTCCTCAATCTGCTTCTC
>NW_026932167.1:0-5132 GCF_032062105.1 Saccostrea cuccullata | reverse complement strand
TTTCTCCCCTTTTTCACGGTGACCTACTTTCAATATTTTATGGCTATATTTATGTATCTCCAGTACTTATCGGCTTACAATCGTCAAACTTTGTCAGTTGATGCATCTTGGGTTTTCGGAGAATGTCGACCAAAAAGTAGGTCACGGTGACCTACTTTTGACATTTAATGGCTATATTTATGTATTTCTGGTACTTATCGGTTTAGAATCATCAAACTTTGTTAGTTTACGCCTCTTTGGTTTTCAGAGAATGTCGACCAAAAAGTAGGTCAAAGTGACCTACTTTTGAATATCTCAGGTATTTATTGGCTTAGAATTATCAAACTTGGTCAGCAGATGCATCTTAGGCCTCTGATAAATGTCAACCAAAATGTAGGTCACGATGACCTACTTTTGACATTTAATGGCTATATTTAAGTATCTCCAGTACTTATCGGCTTAGAATCATCAAACTTTGTCAGTTGATGCATCTTGGGTTTCGGAGAATGTCGACCAAAAAGTAGGTCATGATGACCTACTTTTGACATTTTATGGCTATATTTAAGTATCTCCGGTACTTATTGGCTTAGAATCATCAAACTTTGTTAGTTTATGCCTCTTGGGTTTTCAGAGAATGTGGACCAAAAAGTAGGTCACAGTGACATACTTTTGAATATCTCAGGTATTTATTGGCTTAGAATCATCAAACTTTGTCAGTTGATGCATCTTGGGTTTTCCAAGAATGTAGACCAAAAAGTAGGTCAAGGTGACATACTTTTGAATATCTCAAATACATCGTGGCTTAGACTCTTTAATCGTTGTTTGTCGCTTCATGCATCTAGAGTCCTCAGAAATCTTCAATCTTACAGTAGGTCACCGTGACCTACTCATGGTTTTTTTTTATAGCTTTATTAAAATATCTTCAGTCCTAATTGGCTAAGAATCATCAAACTTTTTATCAGTTGATGCAACTTGGGTTTTAGGATACTTAGGGTTAGAGGCTTCAAATACAAGTGATAGGTTGTACAATTTATCAGAAGAGCGATTCAAGGCCCTTGGGCCTCTTGTTTTTTTTAATTTTGACCGGGCTAGCTAAATATTCATCATTTTGGTCAGGCTAGCTTCATTTGTTTGGGGTCCACACTCTTCTTCTTTAAGTGATGTCTTTGCTTTTCTTCTTAAACACGGATTAATTCGTCATGCGTAATTAAAGTTTTTTGAAAAAAAAAAATTACTAGGACATTTACGGTAATTTGAATAGCGAACCGGAGACAGCCTGCGGTTCGCCATTCGAATGGTGAATAGCGAATAACCGTCCAACTTCTGATTGCCCCAGTGTAGGCCTACATAACCTATAGCTGTGCGATGATTGTCACGTAAAAATGAAAAAATAACAAAATATAGCCATAAGCATTCATACCATATACTTATTCCATTTGAATCTAGTGTTTGTGCAAACACAAATATGTCGATTGTAAACAATACTTTCATTTTGTCATTGTACTATCTTCGTCATGTAGGCATATGGGTTAAGGCATATTACACTCGATATTTCTTTAAAAAGTTTCCATAAATGTATATTCTTTACAGAAAATAATTACCCAAGATTTCGATAAACCTTTCTCCAGGTTGTGACAGCTCGATTAAAGATCGAATCAGCCCATTGGTTTAGCTCCGTCAACTTTCAAGTTCGAAGAACACGTCCATTTGTTTGCATTGTTACAAGCGCCGCGGTGATTAAAGCGCTTACGTAACCACCTCTAGTACACCAGCCACACCTGACGTCATAAATATGACGAATGAGTCCTATTATCGTTGTCTTCATTTTGTATGATTTTGACATGCATGTTTTGACGTCATAGTTACATTGCTAATGACATACGTCACAGACTCAAGATTCCTTGAACGGTCCGCCCACTGATCACTTTGATTGGTCAGAATTTCTAATACATATTCAAAGGGGAATAGTCCCAGAAAATAGCTATGATTTTTCAGGGAGTAGTCCACGATGCAATGGTAAAGATATAAAATCACGACTCAGTAAATCACGGACAGCATTTGCCCAACTTCAGCCCATCTGGAAGTCAAACAACTACAGTCTGAGAACCAAACTGCAATTTTACAACAGCAATGTAAAATCAGTTCTCCTGTATGGGTCTGAATGCTGGCGTGTTGTTGACAGCGACATGAGAAAATTAGAGGCATTCCACAACAACTGTCCTTCGAAAAATCCACCGTATCTTCTGGCCAAACATGATCTCTAACAGAGACCTGCACAAGAAAAGCAAAAGCAGGAGTATAACAACAGAAATCAAACAAAGAAGAATGAGATGGCTTGGACACGTGATGAGAATGCCCCAGAGCAGGATACCCAAAAACAGCAGGATACCCAAAACATTGGACACCGTCTGGAAAGAGGAAGCGAGGTAGACCACGAACAACATGGAGAGGAACTATAACATCAGAGTTAGAGTAAGTGGGCTACTCGTGGGGACAGGCACAGTATGTGGCAAAGGATAGAGGAAGATGGAAACAGCTTGTTGAAGCCTTATGTCCCATGGGGGACGAAGAGGATAAGTAAAGTAAGTAAGTACACGATGAGGGAAATGGTCTTTTCTCGGGGAAATAGGCAGTTTTATGGTATTAAATGTATATAGAGTATTAATAGTAGGGATATAATGATAAATTATTATATCCACAGGTAATCAATCCATATGTAATATTGATCTATCTTCATTACATATAAAATGCAGCACTTTGTAGATAAAATAGTTTCAATGTATATTTTCATAAAAACAGTTCTGTATAATGCCATGAGAATATCTGAATTTTGACAGCTGGGCTGTCACAAGTGTAATTTTCCGGAAATTTATATTAATATATATTGTTATTCATTCGGGTTCAGTGATTAGGATGTGGATGTAAACATCAGCCTTTAAAAGTATATAAAGGCTGAATCGCGGTATCGAGCGTTCATTCTAGCGGAAGATGTGATAAGGGTTCGACGTACGTGTGTGAACCATAACAGCGGTAACTTAACGAATTAAAGTCAGATTACAGTAGTAGTCGACCTTATAAATTAAGTAATTTTAAGGTTTAGTCTATAAGAATAATAAATAAAAGGTTGTTGCGTTTTGAAGTGGCAAGCCACTCAGAGGCTAACCAGAAATGGAGGTTAGCCACCACACCTGTAATTCGTCTTGCTGATTGATCTGTCTGGAAACCAGACTGTTGTGTACAGTGTGTCTGCCTGAATAAGGCTAGCAGTGTGCACAGCAGTTGAATTGGAGGGCTGTCGCTTGTACTGACTGTGTCCTGAATAAGGCTGCAGTACAAGCGTCAGTCCGAGATTGGCCAGTGTTAGGGATAGCCTACCCAATGCCATTTTCTTAATCATCTGGTAATTATTTGATTCACTATTCAAAATTAACGTGATTATTAACCTAGATAAGGTTAGCCATTATATTTTGCAGGCCTTTGTAATCAATTGTTTGTCAATCATTTATTAATAAAAATTATATTATATTGGAAATAACCCCCCCCCCCCCCCCGATTGCTATAAACATTCCGCTAGACACGTTACATAAGTATGATTAGATATTTTTATGCAAAATTAGTTTGAACATGAGTCAATTTTTGTCACTCATTTTAAAGTATATTGAAGTGGTGAAGATTTGGTGTTTTATTATCTCCCTTTTTTTAAATATTGTTTTCTTCTATATATCATTTATTTTCATGTTACGCATGTTCTATGCAGTTTCGTCATCTTAAATAATGCCAAGATATGCTTATGAATGATATTATATAATGAATATTTTAATTAAATGCATACCATATTTTCATGTTCTGATTTATGCTACACCCTCAATAAAAGAAACTGATTATAGATAGGACTTATGCAACCTAACTGAAAATTTATCTCGGCTTTCATTTTAGATTTAGTACGTGTACATAATTTGGAGTATTCAAAACTTAGCGCAATCAAAGGATATGGAGTTGTTGGGGTAATCAATAATTTCGTCACCTTAAATAATGCCACACATATAGCTACACATGTTGGTGCCTTATATTCTATTCAAAAATGATTTCTTAGCTGTATTAATGAATTAGCGCATCAACTTCTGCACCAAAGCCCGCTATTTTAAGTACACATACAGTATATCCCTTGAGTCACACATTGCTGTCTGAGGTAGGCTGTACGTATCACTTGATTTTATGAAATCCAGTACAGCTGTAGGTGTGTAAGCAAAGAGCTAGGTTTTCTTTTAATTTGCATAAAATGGCCCTGTCCTTATATCAATTTATAAACTAGTGCTAATTGTAACGGGAACCGTTACAGATGTTCCCCAAACGCTCCCCAACTCCCTTCTCGTGCCATATTCCCTGTAATTTTCATTAAAGAAGGCAAAATCTATGCATTTAAGACGTAAACAACGTTTTCCCAAAAGTATACCAAGTATTTCAGATTTAAGCAATGCAGGCGTGCGCATGTGATTGCATGAGCGTAATGACGATATCATCTTGTCTACACTATTTTACTCATATGCACGTGCATGCACGTGCATGATGACCATACCTTCTTGAAGGAGTCCATTATGTCTGTCTATGTTCTTAATCCCATCCTGTTTGGTTGAAAAACAAGGGAGTTATAGCCATTTAAAGTTTAAGCCAATCAGATTGCAGTGCACGTGCATGCGCGTGTTTTCATGACAATTATTATATATCTTATTGTAGGACATCTTAAAGTATGCCTATATTTTAAATTTCAAAGCATTTTGTGAAAAAAGAGAAAAAATATAGAGATTTTTGTTTCAGCCAATCAGAGCAAAGCGCACGTGCACGCACGTGCATGCATGTGAATGGTGACCATATCATCTTGTAGGAGTCCTTTATGAACAAGGGAGTTATAGCCATTTAAAGTTTAAGCCAATCAGATTGCAGCGCACGTGCATGCGCGTGATTTCATGAAAATTTTTATATATCATATTGTAGTACATCCTTATACATGTTTATGTTATAAATTTCAAAGCATTTCATCATAAAACAAAAAAGATATTAAGATACCTGTTTCAGCCAATCAGAGCAAAGCGCACGTGCATGCGCGTGAGTTCATGCAAATTTGACCATGTCATCTTATCTACACAACTTATATA
>NW_026932166.1:0-5065 GCF_032062105.1 Saccostrea cuccullata | reverse complement strand
TCATGTTTCCCCATGGGATTTTTGTTTTTGAACTCAAATATCTCAAAAACTAGCAGAAAATGTTGAATTTTTTTTTTCATAAATCAATTTGATTATAAAAACCCCACCATTTAAAAAAAACCCTAAGATGATAGCTTTAAAGGAAAAGGGTGCGCAAGTTCGGAAAAATGTCCATTCCGAAGCTGTCCGTCCCACTGTTATAGATTATTTACAGTATATTAACACAATTGTTCAGTAATGATGGGCTGATCTTTACATGTGTATTTACTTTAATGCAAGATTCTGTGAAACTTTAAAAAAAAAAAAGATACATGTAAGAGCAAATTCGTGCCTTTGAATAAAAAATGTAAGCATTGTTGACTTATGATATACGGTCCTTCCCAGCAGGCCCTGTTTCAGTTCAATCAAATGTTTGCATGGGTGAGGATGTAAATAAAGCAGAGACAAGCCTTCTAATGAGTCAGAATCGTTCTTAATCTAAATAATTTATGTTTTTATAGATTATTCTTAAAAATAGGAACATGCAATGGCTGCGTGTAGATTTTAGAATAGGTCCAAAACACAGAACATATGTTCTAGTTCGCATGATGTATAATTCTTATTCTAAATCGTTTTACTCAAACGAACATATTTTTTTTACAATCCTACATGTAAACAGCAAACTTGAGAAATGTGATAATCAGCCTGTATTTTGACTTTTAAGAAGAAATATCAATAGAAATGAAAGGACTGCGCGTACTTTTTATTTTTCTGAAGCCAGTACTTTTTTTCTAATTAAGTTCATTAACTTATACCTTTCTCTTTTCAGACTTCCATTTAACATGCAGGTTTCTTCAAGTTCTGCCAAAAGTAGACGTTGTCTTCTCCCGATCCTAGAATTCATTATGTACATTAAAATTATTTGAGTCGAGACTGAAAGATTTCAATGTGATTTTTTCTGTAAATAATGAAACGTGAGAATCAATAACCATATGTTTGTCAGATTTTTTTTCAAATCGAACAAGATGTGTTTTTGAAACACAATGCCCCCGATGATAACACAATTCTGGAGTGGTACAATAGTTATGGGCTACAGTCTTGTCATAATTAAACTCATGTGAAATATTAATACAGCGCAATACACGTGGTTATGGGCTATATTAAAGTTGACAACAGACAGACAAACAGACAGAGAGGACAAAAACAATATATACCCCGGGATCTTTCGATCAAGGGGCAAAAAAAAAAAATTCTGAAAGATGCAGAAAAAAATCGTAAGCTATCAATCACATGCAATTTAAATAGAGAATGAGTAATAATTAATTGAGATGATTCCCCCTCATAAGTTTCTTTACTATAGGTCCTATGATAACATTTTTCAAGTAATTGATCTGATTGTGATGACAAAATAATGTCTACGGGTTACATAATGCCATGTACCTTGAGTTCAAAAATATCTTATTTGGAGAGAAAAAATATAATTATTCACTTTATTCACAATTGAAAATGCATCTAAATATTTCAAGATTCAAACTTACCGCCATTATATACATACAAACATGTTTGTAGGTAAATCAAAGATAACTGAGCTCACTTCAACGAATGTTATCTTTTATACAAACACAAAGTCAAACTCTCAAATAAAAATCTAGTATAATATGTGCATTCCTTCATATAACAGTTATAAATTGAGAATGGACTTGATCTAAATACTTAAATTGCAAAGATGGTTAGCCTAGGAATTACAGTTTCGTTAGAATGAACCTGCTTCAAAACTTTAATCTGGTTGCTCATACGGAAAATACAGGCCAGTTCTGGCATACAAAGCAAGTGATGCTCACTTAATTAGTGAGTTTCACCTGATGCACCATTAATATAATTATGTTTGGTCATATTGTCACTTTGAAATGGACTTGCTCAAAAAGCCTAACTAATCATAGAGAAATTCACATTCAGCAAGTCTGGTACGTTGCATCCCTATATGTATCATCAATGCAACTTTGCTCAATAAAGTAAATCAAAGTTGAATTAAACCTATTCCATTCCATCCCATCCATGCCCTTGGTACTAATTTCAATCGGAACATCACTCGGCCTATTCCGTAAAGTCGAAAAACCTCGACCTGAGAAGTGAGGGATTTTTTTTTTGTGCCATCACCTACTGCAGCATAGAACCTCGATTAATACGGTCTCATCCAAATTACCGTTCTTCACGTCCCGCACCGGGAATTGGAAACCACGACGTAGGGACCATCTCAGTATTCCTCCATTTTATAGCAAACGATTGATTTTATTGCGCCAATACATGTAAACAACGCAGAACAAAGTAAGTTTGAGTGCATCTCAGAACAATATCGAGCCTAAAAAGAAGTACGTGAACTTGAAAAGAAATCTATCTGGTCAATCTGCTCCAAAAAAAATTTGAAAACAACGCCTATAAACTTACAACCCCCCCCCACACACACACACCCTCTCTCACACACTCACACACTTCGCACAGGTGAGACCTTTTGCAAACAGGAAATAAAATTCATCGCCAACTTTTGAATTCCAATTTCATACTCCAAGAAATTTTCGATTTAGAACAGACTTGGTTATATGTTTAAAGTATTTACGAGTTCTTGATGCAAATTTATTTGGAAACAAATCAAAGTATCTTCAATACATGTACAGTGTACATGTAAATGTAGCTCTCTCAATGCGCGCCAGGCAGGTAGCTACAGAACTGTACCTCTCCGAAAAAAAATGTTGACAGAACGGATAACTACAGTGCCACCCATTGAAAGATGTCATATTTATTGCACACAAAAAGTTGCGCTTGCTCTGGATTAATTCTTTCAAATTCTTTATTCAATAAAAAAAAACTTTTATCAACCTTTATAATTTGACATCCCAAGCGTGTTCGACCAATTATTTTGAACCAAAATGGCAGTATAAATCAACAAATTTTTGATTATCCCAATTTCTGAACGGGAGGAGCTATTAACAACAATTATGACGATGTTTTGTTGTAAAAATGTAACATGGAATTAAACGGACGTAAGTATATGACGTGACGAGCCGTGACGTGCGATAATTAATTTCCTGTGTTTTCAAAAGATATTGATAATAAAATAAAAAACAAAGCCAACATTGACCTACATTTTATTATGAAACATTATCTTTTGATTTTTAATGACATTTAATATGCTTCAGTATTTTTTAAACATGTAAAATATCACAATAATTATTTAGAATGCTTGCAATCTCGCAGCAAACATGTGACATCACGTCATGGCTTCTCGGTAAGACGAATGTTTACAGAAATCTGAATAAAGAACCGATATAGAGCTCGAGAGATCGAATTCCCATAAATTTTAGTAAGGTTTTAGTTGTTAAAAGTTAATTATATCGATTGTTATTGATTTTATTGCCAGGTTAAAGCAAATTTCGGCGCGGCAGCTGATTTGTAAAAAATCGCGTTGCATTCCTGTTCGCTTCGCTCACTTCGTGAGCGAAGCTCATTGCTAGGTTTTTACTGATTTTGACTTTATTTCTAGTTTATTGATAAAACTGCAGACCCCTGTGCTCACAGTGGGATTCGAGCCGGCAAATAAGGATCAACTCCTTTCTCGCGACTCTAGAGCAGACGCTGTAACCACTGCGCCACGCAGGCGACGTTTTGCATTAAATTTAATAGTTAATTCATTCTGCGGATATAAGTAAAAAAAAAAATCTGAGCTAGTAGCACCAACATGAGCAATGAAATTTTGAAGGCCCCCTCCACCCCTACCCCACCCCGGTACGTTTGTCTTTATTTATCACTGGTTGAGGCTACTTAAGGCTCTTTGATTTCAAATCGCGAACACTAGTGTTTCTGATTTTCTCACCATTTGAATCTTGAATGTCCGTATCAATCGCAATATACCGTTTTCTTACCTGCTGGGAACGAGGTTTACAACTGATTTTGTTGTGTGTATTCCTAACATCAATGACCTGATTATTGACAGGGATATCGGGTCACCTTTAGGTTTTTAATATTCATTTTCGAACTCTTTCTTTCAGCTTGACAAAACCTTTTTTTTCGTTTTTTCTTTTATATTTGAAAACTTTAAATACAAGTATTGCCAAGTACCAGTAGACTCAAAAACCATGTAATCAAAGTTGGTATTCAAAAATTATTTTTCCTTACATACATTTACAAAGTTTCTGTAGTCTATGGTGGGCGTATTTACCCCATATATGCAAGATAAATCATATCCAAACATGCAACATAATTATGTTGACATGCAACATATTTATGTCAACATGCAAATTAATTGTGTTGACGTGCAGATTGATGTTATGGAATTGTGAGTTTGAGATGAATTAATATTTAACGCCTTGTACTGTTCGTTCAATGGCAAAATGCAACATAATGTGTTGAGACATAGTTGTGTATGTCAACATGAAGTTCTTTATGTCATCATGCAAGATAATTATGTAAACATGCAAGATAATTATGTTAACATGCGACTTATTTATGTTAACATGCAAGATAATTATGTCAACATGCTACTTTTTTATGTTAACATGCAAGATAATTATGTTAACATGCAAGCTATGTAAGTTGATATGCAACTTATTATATTGCAGGTTGACATAAATATCTAGTATGTAAAAATATAACTCGCATGTTAACACAACTAAGTCGCATGTTGACTAAATAAGTAGCATGTTAACATAATTATCTTGCATGTTAACATAATTATCTTGCATGCTCACATAAATAAGTTGCATGTCTACATAATTAAATCGCATTGCATGTCAACATAATTATCTCGCATGTTTACATAAGTAAACTCGCATTTGGTCATAATTATGTTGCATCTTCATCTACGATGTCAGTTACAGGCTACGTACGTGATTTCAGCCATATTTAAAATCAGATTCTCATACAAGATTTGTAACTTGCATGTCAACATAATTATCTTGCATGTAGACATATAATTATCTTGCATGTTGACATAATTATTTTGCATGTTAACATAATCTATCTTGCATGTAGGGGGCAGAAATAAGCCACAATAGTAGTCTTTAAATATTTCGTTTTTCAGTAATTTTTTAAA
>NW_026932165.1:0-50543 GCF_032062105.1 Saccostrea cuccullata | reverse complement strand
TCATAATTATCTTCCCTTGGAAAAAGGACGAGGCCTTCGTTTTGAACAAACTGAATTCCCCTTCATCCTTTGATACTTTGTAGCATGGTTGGTTGAAACTAGCCGAGTGGCTCTTGCGAAAAAGATGAAAACGTGAAAAGCAAACCATATCAACTACATCTACAGACAACGAACAAATTTTGATCAAAACAGCTACCTTATGCCTTCGCCTCATGTGACCTTACAATAATATCGATAGAAAAATCGACCTTCATTTCTCCCGCAGTGGGGTTTGTACTTGCGACGTACGTATCAACTGCAAACTCTTCGAGTCAAGATCGAACAATTGTACTTATTACTGTGATGTTCGGGCGACTTCCGCTGTATATAAAAAATAATCACTATTTATAAATTACCTTCGCAATTCTCCTCTTCATAATCTTCAATACAGTTACATTTGTAACCACGTGCTATGGTCTTATCTGCCTCACAATGTCCATTTTGACAATCATGATGATCGCATACATGGACTAAAAAAGCAATAATTTGGAGGATATTGGAAATTTTAATACAGAAATAAAAAAATCCAAAGACATCTCCCTTGTTATGCACTAATATTATATGTTTAGAGTCAGTAATAATATAAGTATGAAATAAATGTTAATGACTTGAACCTTTTAAGTTCATTCCGAGATATCGAGTTGACTTTTACTGTAAAATCACATTTTTGAGGGGTCAATTTTCGTGGTTAAAGAAACTTTTATTGGTTCATGGGGACTTGATTTCGTGGATGAGGAATTGTTCAGTAGTAATATACGTGAAACGTTGTAATTCGTGGTGGACATAAATTTAAATTTATACCTCGAAAACCATGAAAATTAAACGAAAATTCAAAATGTATGTCTAATATCAAGATTTAATGGCACAGCAAGAGCTTATTTAGATTTAAAAAAAAATAAATTTAGGAGTGTATACCGGTAACAGGTCGAATTAAAAAGTAGGAAAATGAGGCCGCAAATTTAAACAGATAATTGGAACATATCCTTAAAGACTACATAAGGGTTGTGTTTTTTGTACGTTTTCATACCTTCTGTGGCCTTACGCTACCCCCAGTGCATGGGGGTCATTATTAGAACAAACTTAAATCTTCGTTATCAAAGGATGTTTCCATACATGTTTCATCTTTAATGGCCCAGAGAATCTTGAGAAAATTTCAAAGTTTGATTTTTTCTATGCATTCCTATGTTAAACTTTGATACCCGTCTGTGGTCCCATACTAACTCCAGATGTCAGAATATGAACACATTTCAATTTACACGACCTGAAGAGGATTCCACACAAGTTTCATTTTTCCTGGCTTAGTGTGACTTGAAAAGTTGATTTGCTAAAGATGTCATTAATTTTTCAAAAAATCATAATTATCTTCACTTGGAAAAAGTCGTGTCCTTTCATTTGTACAAACTTAAATCCTCTTCAGCCTTGGATACTTTGTAGCAAGTTTGGTTGAAACTAGCCCAGTGGCTCTTGAGAAAACGATAAAAATGTGGAAAGTTAATGACAACAACTACAACAACAGCGATAGACAACAGACAAATTTTGATCTGAAAAGCTCCCTCATGTCATCGACTCAGGTGAGCAAACAATAATATTGATCACGCATTCTCAATTTCTAATCTCAATTCGCTTTAAATAATGTACCGCGTTTTAAGTAATATAATATTTCAAATAAATTTTATTTTCTGCCACTCTTATGAACCAATGTTGGTTGTTGATTAAAATGCAAGAATTGTTTGTTGTAGTTTGAATGATTGTTTTAGGAGAAAATCATATTTTATAGCAGAAATCAATATTTACGTTACTGTCGCCGATCATCGTGTAGTTTTTATTTTAAACAAAAAAGAAGTTTAAAATCATTTACATATCTTTTTCTTAGTAAGATTGTCCTACATTTGGGTTATATTTTCAGAATATCACACCCTTCACACATATGCGTGTCACAAATTTTTAATGTTTTAATAAATTAATCAAATTTTGATGTCACCGTAGAATTATTACTTTTGTATTTGGAAATTCAAAAGGACTGGAAGGATTGATAAACTGACTCAATAGGAATAAGTTGTAATAAGTTGTAACTTTTTAACATCATGAACACCCTTTCTATTGCATGGAATGGTAAAAAGGACACTTTTTATCTGTATTTATGAACAATAGTCCCCCTTTTCTTATAAGTCCAATGGTTAAAAAATTCAACGATATTTACGTGTTAGTACATATTCACAAATTAAGTAAGAGAACTACACAGTTCCCTATGGGTCAAATTGCCTTACACTCAAGCACTAGAATATGCCTTTAATTAACAGTTGAATAATACTTAATATCGCGATTACTTAACTTAGCGGAACTCTTTCGCGAAGGAGGTAGGAATCGTCTGTTGGGTGGGGGCAATGTGCTATTCAATACAATGCAAGATCGATCATTGTAGCATTTATAAGGACAGATAATTAAAAAATCCTGGTAGAATACCTCGCTAAACAATCGCTGAACCAGCCTCATATATTTTTGAGAGGAGCCAATTCTAAATTGTCACATTTTTAACGATATTTTTAATTAAGCGGACTCTTCTCGTTAAAATTTCATTGAAAATCGTCACATTTTTAAGCAGATAAAATATTCTAAACTTTCCTTATTTGACGATCTACTATTTGAAGTTCAATATCTGGCAAAACATCGTGATTTCGGCATTAAATTGTTCGAATCATTCGATTGTCACTACTGTAAACAATGTCATTTGCCCCCAGAAATGTAGACTTTTCTCGACTCCCCCGCAAAAGAGCGGTAGTAAGTTAGATAACTGCGAGGTACTCATTGGTAGTCGCGATATTACGTATTGAACAATGGCATTAAAAGTTACGATAAATCTCAGAAAGATATTTACGTTACCCATATTTACGTTACCATGTTTTAAAGTAAATAAGTATTAATTTCCAAAGCTGTTTGAACAGATTTGCGAGTGAATCTTTATGATGTAAATACTAAGAACATGAAGAAATATATACTCTTTAATACAATGTCATTTTTTCTGTAACAAAGTGCAGAAATGCAAATTGAAGTGCACATACAAAGGTGAACATTTTTCACTCAATATCTTGTGCATCCGTGTGATTTGAAAATTGAGTTGACATTATATTATTCACAAGTAGAATTGTGGTTTAATGATTGAATCTTTCCATTTTGAGCAATTGGTTAATATTGTAAAGTTTCAAGTGTAATGCACGTTATCATTCGGAACGTAAATCTGAAACAAAACTTTCTTCAAGTCTGTATTTTGCTGTTTGTTTGAAATGATAGTGTATCGTCAAATTTAAAAAAATGGTTATATACACCTGAATTGTATACCAAACTTAACATTTTGAAGGAAAAAAAAATCATTTTTGTAGGTAATATGATTTCAGAAAATAGGCGCTGCGTTGCATGCAGGGGGGGGGGGGATATTCTACATCGGGTAAAAAAAGAGGGTGTTCGGTGTCAAGAAACTGATTGAAATTGAATCCATTTCCATTTCTGTTGCTTTGCAAGAAATACAAATATTTTCATGTATGAAATTGTGCACCTAATTTTTTCAATGGAATTGTTGTTTAGACATATAACGTATGCGTCTATGTTTTAATGGTACTGAAAATTCAATTTACGTTATATGAACATAGAATGTATATTGCTCTATAGAACACATGTGATATGTAACTTAATTATTAACAAACCTTTTAAGGGTGGTGGGGGATCTTTGTTTAATTTTTGAGATTTGACGATAAAGTTTTCACAAACAATTAAACATTTCAGACATGTAGCAACAGAGGGGGGGGGTGGGGCACGTTTTTCTCCAACCTTACTTCAACAATAGTAAATATTCAGTGAAAAGCTAATTGCCCCCCACCCCCACTAATAGTGATGTACGGAAAATGTAGCGTAATAATTGGTACTGAAAGTAGTTGGCATTGAAATCAGTTCGCCTCTCCTTCCCCTCTAGGATTTTCGACTTTGTGCAAGTTTTCTCACCCCTCCCCTTTCTTTTTCTTTTTTTGCCTTGTCAACTTTTCAGGTAAGTAAAAATATTCTCTGGCTGCCACCCCCCCCCCCAATTTAAAAAACGATGCTACGTGGCTGCCTTTGAAAAAATCAACAGATAAAATGGTGGAAGGGGGCTTTTGAATTACATGAGTCTTTTACAGATAAATCATAACTTGAATTTTCAATTCAACCCTTTGTAAAGAGCGTATATATAGATAAGAAATTTCATAAAATTCAATAATTTGAAATAATATAATCATTTTTTCCCCGAATATACTTTTATTTTTGTATGATATCTGTATGTGCGATATTTATGTGATATTTAACAAACACTTCGTAATCATGTAATGGCGAAATATTTAACCTTCTTATATTCTAAATAATGTGCGTTTTCCTGAGAGATTAATAAAGAACATTTACTGTAGCATTTTAGGGAATATGGTCATTATTAAGCTTATCATCGGATGTGATAAAACTTGTCAAAATAAAAAGAAAATAATTTCATTTAAATGAAAATTATATCTGTTTTATTTTTGCTGATAATTGAATCAAAGATTCTACACCCCTTTTACAAATGTGCTTAAACGGTTTCATAAATGATTATAGTTAACAAAATTTGATGTGTATTATATTGATTTTGTTTTTTTTTAAATCTTTCGTTTCCAAATATGGCTTTTCAACATCACGTAAATATCTTGGTGTAAAATGAGCCCTCCAACCGCGTTTATTTCGAAGGAGGACAACAAAACACAGCATGAAGTATGTAAATCAAATTGCGATTTTTAATAACTATACACTTTCATGTTTCAAATGACGTATGAAAGTGTTAATTTCAGTTCACTAAATTTTTTGACTTTTCCCAAGTTATTGTTACCAATAAATTGAGAATGCGTGTGATAGAAAAATCGACCTTCATTTCCCCCACAGTAGGGTTTGTATTTAGGACGTAAGTGTCGACTGCATACTTTGCGACTCAAGAACAACTACACTTAACACTTTGGCATGTGGACGACTTCTACTATATATAAAAAAATAAACACTTTTATATAAATTACCTTCACAATTCTCCCCTTCATAACTTTCAACACAGTTACATTTGTAACCACGTGCACTGGTCGTATCTGCCTCACAATTCCCATTCTGACAATCATGATGATCGCATACATGGACTATTAAAATAAAAAAAGATGGAGGACCTTAGAAAATAAATACAGAATTAAAAAAATCCGAAGACATCTCCCTTGTTATGCACGAATGGTATATGTATTCATAGTCAGTAAAATATCTGAGTTTGAAATAAATGTTACAGACCTGTACCATCTGAGTTCATTGTGATATATCGAGTTAACATTAAGTGTAAAATGAAATGTTTGAGGGATCAAATTTTAGTGATTAGAGGAAAATCTATTGGTTCATGGGGAGTTGATTTTGTGGTTTAGGAATTGTTCAGTATTACATGTGAAACGTTGTAATTCGTGGTGGGACATAAATTTGTAGGTCTCTTTTTACCTCAAAAAACACGAAAATTAACCACCAACGAAAATTTGCGATATGACGAAAGTGAAAGCAACTATTTTTTTTATTGATACAAACATTTAACACAAGTACATATTCAAAAATATGCCTTTATTCATGATTATTGTCACGGCAAGAGTTTTCTTCTCATTTACAGGAATATACCGATATCAGGTCAGATGAAAAGGAGCAAAATGAAGGCGCAAAATTCCAACAAATAATTATAACATATCCTTAAAGAATACCTAAGGGTCGTACGAGTATATGTACTTGTATTAATAGTTTTTTCCTATGTATTCCTATGTCAAACTTTGATACCCCACCGTGACCCCACCATACCCCTTGGAGTCATGATTAGAACAAACTTGAATTTTCGATACCAAAGGATGTTTTTGTACAAGTTTCATCTGTATCGGCCCAGTGAGTCTTAACAAGTAGATTTTTTTAATGAAACCATGAATTTTTCACTAATCCATAAAAACCCCACATTGAAAAAGGACGTGACCTTTCACTTGAACAAACATAAATTCCCTTCACCCATGGATACTTTGTAGTAGGTTTTGTTGAAATTGGCCCAGTGGCTCTTGAGAAGAAGAGGAAGAAAATCAGAAAAGTTAACGACGACAACAACTTTATATAACAACGACAGACAATTTTGATCAAAAGATCTCACTTGAACCTTCAGTTCAGGTCAGCTTACATTAATATCGATAGAAGAATCGGCTTCCATTCCCCGCAGTGGTGTTTGTATTTAGGACGTAAGTATCGACTGTATAATCTGCGACTCAAGAACAACTGCACTTATCACTGTGGCATATGGTCCATTTCTGCTGCATATTATACACCTTCTAAATGGCCTATGAAGAGAAAAGCAAATTTGTCGTTCCCCAAGAAAGCAAACTATTACCCGAGGCGCAGCCGAGGGAAATGGTTTGCTGTCGAGGGAGACGGTACACTAGCAATTGTCCGAATAGTCAATGAATAGGTTTTCTATTATACCGACGCTGACTTTACTTTTGTTAAGTCATAATATATACGTCACAATCCGTATTAAATCAGAAGTTTTTCGAGATGAAAAGCAAGGGAAACAGAATGCTTCTTGTGAATTGTTTGATAAGTATTTCACCATGCAAAGATAGCACAAAAATTATTTCACGGTAGGGACTGTTTGGAAAAGATAGCAAGTTTATTCGTCATATCGATATAGAACAAATTCACAGAAGTATAATAAAATTATAAACACTTTTACATAAATTACCTTCACAATTCAGTAAATAATGAAGTCGAAAAACATTTTTTTGTCTGAAAAGTGTTGCTAGAATTTCACTGTCAGTGAAGTAATTTTTCAACACATTCGCACGAAACCTGACCTGATGTTTTAAATGTTATACATTTTTTCGTAAAACCATGCTTAACTCGGGCTTCTAGCAGCACTTTCCAAGTATTTTAGAAGGCAAACTTTCCATATATAAAAATATTATGTTTTGAAATAGCCACCTTTTTGCTGTTCTGTTGCATTATTTTTTGTTACGAATGACAGAGGAAAGGCCGACTGGGATACGTAGTTTTTGAAAGAGAACAAATGTATAATCGATGAAAATAAATTAGCATACCTAATTGATTAACTCAACTCCATATGAATGTTATATAATATTCACATTTGCTTCAAAACTCTATATACGTATCTTTATACATGCCGTCTTAGCCAACTTCTCTTTACACGACATGATCAATTGCCAAGTTACTTGATGTACATATATGACGTCATCGGTGGTTGATTTTAATCAAAATGACAGATACAGAATATCAAAATAAAAACATTTGATTTTTGTTATTGTTTCCAGGTTTCTATCTAGTTTCTAGAGTTAAATTATACCTCAAAATACTTAATGTACCAATATTACGGTAATTTTATTTTCAAAGTTGACGTCATTTTGTCTACATGACGTCATAATGTATTACTGATTAAGTCAAGAGAGAATGCTCTGTATGCTTTTTTATCATCCCTGCGAAATAACAATTTAAATAAACTAGTGTGAAAAAAAATTCACAGACAGTGCATCGTGTCGATAATGGCCTAACGATCAGTATGGAAAACATCAGTCAGCACTAGATTAAATAATAAAAATTGTAAAAAGATGACTTTAAACGAAACGTCTGCTAGTTTGTCAATAATCTCAAATTTCTTTAAACAATCGATCTGTACACACTTTCATTTATTTTTTTAAAATATTTTCTATATCACCAATAAGATAAACAAAAATAAACTTTTTAAAAAACATATTTGGACATTGGAATCCTTTATTTCAAGCTCACCTAGATATATCATATAGATATATAAGAATGGGAGTAACTAATGTTTATTGTCTATAACTCGTCAATATACTTGAATGTCAAAGCAAGCATTTTTCTTTTTTTTCATGCATTTTATTTTAGTAAAAGTTTGCATTATTTAAGGAATGAAGCTTATTTCAACTTATGTTATCCGATATAACATAACTTGGGGCAGTTTACGCTTTATAAACCGCGAAGACAATGAGACTATATTTCCTCCGGAAAAGGGCTTCAAATTGAGCATTATTTTAAAAGTAACGTCAAGCGGAGTAATACATCTTTGACGTAATTCATTGTGACGTAGGCAAGTTATGTTATACAAATTATTATAAGTTCCACTGAATGATTCAGCCAATGTAATTGCTTGATACAAGTGAAATTAAATTATATGAATAGAAAACAGGTCTCCTAATAACGGGGTGCAATTAGTACCCAGGGGAAAACAATATGGATATTGACAATCAGAAACTTAACCATATTTTTTAAGTCCACTTCAGTTTACTTGTTTGTACAATGAGAGTTTTTTACTGTTCGTTATCTTCACCCTTTGTTCATTAATTAGAGTACAAAATCTTGTTTAAAATCTGTGCTTGGAAGAAAATCAGTCTTGATTAATATATTGATATATAAGACCTTCTCTGAAGGAGTGTAAAGTAATAATTATTCTATGTGAATAAAATTAATGCACTGAAAAATGATAAAATAAAACTGTATCAAAACATCATTAACTTTTAATGTACATGCAGTACTTTGCAGTCATTTTCATATTGAGTAATATTTACATTTCAAATGTCTTTGTCCGAGATAAAATTACAAATTGTAAATGTACTTTATATTCCAAAGAATGTATTGGCGCGAATCCTAAAAAAAAACTACGTGCAGGTCGGGACAAACAAAAAGAGAGAAGCAGAGCTTGGAGCATGTGGATTGGCGGAATCAAAGCATGTAAATATAAGGAATAACTGTTAGATTTTTCAATTTTTTGACGTTGATCAATCGATTGGCTTGTGTGATAATTTAAAGCATAAACGCCTTCAGTTTATGCAAATTATCACGCAAGCCAATCGATTGATCACATTATGAAATCGACAAATAAGACAGTCATTCATTATATGTGTACTGTAGAAGTAATTCATAAAAATCTAAACGTATGTATGTTTCCTTTCCTTTCCAGCCTTTATTATTTCCAAATATCCACATTTTCAACTTTCAACTATCTAAAACATGCATGTTCATGATGACTGTTATGTCACAATGATATGGCTAGTTTGAAAAAATCTATCACGTCACTTGTAAGACTCTTTGATAATTGTCATCAACACTTTCACCAAATGTCTATGTTTTCATGATTAGTTTTTAAGATTTAATTGCTAGTGTGGTCGCTTACCATCCCCCAAGTGGTAATGTTTTGATATTAGAACAAATAAACCTGGTCAAGAAGTTTAAAAGATAAGTGAAAAGATGGTTTTGAGTCAGATATAAGGGAAACATAATAAAATTGTTCAGTTCGCAGCATTAAGTCGACTGTTATCAAAATCATTTTCCAAAGAAGAGCTACTGTAAACGTATTACATTTGGCTGTGTATTCTTTTTAGCGCCTCTTGTGTAAAAAAAAATTAAAACTGCCGCTAATTCTGGATCAACTCTGAATGTCTTGACACATATACATACAGTCCCTGAAACGTTCTACTTTCACACCTGAACGGTGAACGAATGCTGAACGAACGGTGAACGAACGCAGAGCGAACGGTGAGTGAACGATGTGCGAACGCTGAACGCAACTTGGTAAACGATGTGTGAACAGTGAACGGTGAGTGAACGCAGAACGCGAACGGAGCGCGAACGCGAGAGCAAAGTGAACGGTGATCGAACGGCGAACGCAAGATGAACGATTTTTTCGGAATGCATCCGGTCTTTTCCTTGCATTGAGATTATTCTATTATTCTCTAACTTAATTCAGGTGCTTTAATATAAATAAACAATAGATAAATAAATAAATAAATAAAAACTTTTGTTTGAACATATAGGTACGTATGTTTTAAATCGATATTTTAATAACACGATTTTAATTGCCGTAAAACATGTGTGTTTGGTTCCGAACGCGTGTAGATTACATATAAAATTAATCTATTTATATCGTAAATATGCTTATTCTTTCACTAATTAAATAATGTGGACTTCTGAAGATAAAACTACTACTTAAAGAATGAATTAATTACATTGTACACTGTTGAAACAACCATATATGTATTTCCGTGCCAAGGCGATTCTGAGTAAAACATGGATTTTTTTTTTTTTTGAATTCACAATTGTCTGTTGACGCATTGTATAAAAAACTCTTGTTTTCTTTCTTATTCTAATGCAAAATATAAAAAAATGATGTGTCATTTTTATTCTTTTATGAAGTTATATATTAGATAACTTCTACATGTAAATATGTCTGTAGAAAATTACCGGCCGTGTGTATGCTCGGTCAAGATGATGTAAAGCGGCATTCAAATTATTTGTAATAGATTACATTTTCAAAACTAAATAAGTACTGTGCTGTCATAGTTTTTATTGAACAGAGAAATGAACGAGAGAGAGAGAGAGAGAGAGAGAGAGAGAGAGAGAGAGAGAGAGACTTAATTCTCACATATAGGTTGTATCAAATAAAAACTCTTATAATTTTCCCTAAATATTCCATGCAGTAAAGGTAATCATTTTTTTTAGATTAACAAATCCATATTTGACAGTAATCATTGGCTTTTATTTTCAATCATCAAGTTCACACGGTTCACAGGAACGAACGCTGAACGAACGGAAAATGGGAAAGTAGAACGTTTAAGGGACTGTAAATAAGGACATTGAGAAATGCGCTAACTCAAATCTACGCTAACTTGTTCAAAAATCAATTTCCGCCAAATATCATACACGCTAAATATTATACATTTTAAGATCGGACATTCTGTGCAAAGAAAGGCATTGTAAGAGTTGCTTGATTTTTTTTTACAGTGAACAATATATCTATCATGATCTTTTATGATCCGCACTGAATTTGAAAAGTCTCCTATCACCTCCAGGCCATGCAACGATAACAAGGCTTGGCCACTACACGTTATTATTTCCGAACACAATGACAAAAATACAATTCTCATACGACCATTTTAATTTTAATGTGAGAAGAACACTCCCATTACGTTGATTGACATAAAAAATATTCTTAAAGTTTAAATGTACGTAGAATTTAATAGGTTTTATATAATCATAAATAAAAAAGTTCTAATTATGTAATACATGTAAAAAAAAATATCCATTCTAAGAGAGTCTTCTAAGTGACTACTAAAGCGTAACATGTACGAACTTAGCATAGCGAGTTAAAACGGATTTTAGAGTCTCTTAACCATCATTCTGGTCTCCATCACGTCCTCTCCAGAAAGAACTGTTGGGAACCAGGGATAGGCCCAGTCCTCCATAGCCCAAGGACCGTTAAGGAATGCATTAAAGCATGCGTTAAACCACCATCCGCCCCTATAAAACTCGGCACAGTTAGATCCGCTCCTGTCGTTGTCCTTGTCAAATGTACTAAAGTACATTCCAGAAAGATCAAATATATTATCTTGTGTATGTAGCATACCGTCACCTATAAATAAAGAAATAGAAAATATTACACATTTATCATGCTTATTTAACATAAATCGATTCTTATTTACATTAATGTACTGTAAGAATAGTAGTGCATCGTATACAGATAATACTTATTCAACAATGTTATATATACAAATTGCAATAAGGCATTTAAAACTCAGATTTGTTCATAAAATTGTTTTTGCTTAGCATGAAAAGTCACCTGTAACCTTGTCATAGAAACAATTATTGTTTAGGTGAAGTGAATCAATATGACACCATAACTAATATCTCGTACTCTACTTATTTTATATTTTATAATGTAGAGACTCGTAGCATTCAATTTAAAATCATTTTTTGAAAAGCAATCTCGATACCAGTATAGATTTTCTATTCAAATGAATATCAATTCGAAGAAACGATTAAAATATCTTAAAATATCAGAAATGTAAATTCATTTCGCTTAATATACATCTTTTTCTCAAAGGTTGACTCAGTGATTAAAAAAATGTATTGATCATGACGTTGTTTTTCGAACATTGTATCATGCAGTTTAAAGGTACTTGGACACAGATTTGAAGTTATTTTTTTCTCTATAATATTACGACTTATATATTTTAATAGCATTTCACACAAAAATTAATTAAAAATCTTACTTCGTTTTAAAGATATTGAAATTTCAAAATTTTCGGCGGGTTTGATTGACATATCCTTGCACTCTCACAAATTTAATTTTATTCTTACATGTAATCCTTAGGAAAAGTGGCAATCTCGTTTTGTATAAATGAAAAATATTAATACTATAATCCAGAAAATTCAGAGTAGACACGTCCGAAAGCAAAACAAACACACAACATATTGTCAGTCCGTGCAGTTGTGGTAAGCAGACTGTGACGATTGAACGCACCCAGTGAATTCTATCTATAAACAATAACAGAACTCGAGCCCTGTTTAGAAAAACTGTGTACAGTTCGGAATGACGATACTTGTGAAGGTGGTTTGATTTCTAACCTTTCTACTCTAAATAAAATTATTTTTCTTGATAAAAGTTTTAATATTTCTCATTAAAACACATCAAAATTGCCACTTTTTCTAAGGATTAAGAATGAAGTTAAAATTTGTGAAATTGCAAGGATGTGTCAATCAAACCCGCCAAAAAATTTTAAGTTTTAATAACTTTTAAATGAAATAAGACTTTTAATTAAGTTTTGTGTGAAATGCTATTAGAATATATAATTCGTGATATTATACAATAAAAAATGAGAAAATATTAACTTCAAATCTGTGTCCAAGTACCTTTAATAGCACATGATAATATAATCTCCCTCGTATCTATTCTACACCAAAAGTGTAAAAATTGAAAAATAATCCATAAAATATATGTTTGTCAAATATAACGAAATTTGATTTTCGGTTCACTAGTTCAATTTAGCTACCTAGAAGAATAAATCAGAAGAGAAAATGCATCCTATGAAGTCTACATTTTAACAATCTCCCCTCTTTCTCTCATTCTATCACCTGGTTTTGTATTTTCATTCGATATTTCTACCATACTTTATCACTCCCCATTCTCCCGAGTATCTAGGTCACGCACCTAGTGTTCCTGAGGCAGGTCCTCCTAAGAAGAGTTGATAATTCTCTGTTTCACTGGAAACAAGGAAACGATCGTACAATTCATACAGCGTTCGGCCATCCCTTAGTTTGATGGTAACATACAATGACGAGTCATTTCCCTTTGTTAATTGGTGGATCGCGTCGTTTCCTGTTTGAAGTTGAAATAAAATGATGTAATTTATATATGTGTGTTTCTAATTAATAAATTTTGTTTGTTAAATTGGATTTGGTATGAAAAACAACCTTTTATACGACATGTTTTATACATGTACTTATTTAAAGGGTATTGTTTTAATAACCTAGTCAGTCTGACCAATACATAGTTGGTTGCATGATTCTTTTTTTTTCAATAAATTTTATCATAACAATTATTTTACATCCAATAAAAGAAGGTAACATTTAAACTGATTGACCTAATAATAACACATTTAGTTCTAAAAGAAAGGAATTATTTGCCGTTGATTAGTAATTATAAGATGCCAACTGACCCTCCTTTTCTCTGTGATATTGAATCATTGTATATGAGTATTTATCTAAAATATATTTCTACAAAATTCCTTGATTTTGTTTCATGAGTGACTTTCATTAGTCATTCACGGAATACATGTTTATACAGCAGAATGAAAATTACCCAAAAAGGAAAATATAATCTTTATCTCTATTAATACAGATTTTGGTCTAGATTGGGAGGAAATCACTAATTGCATTTATTTTTTTATATCTTAACTTATTTTATATTTACCAATCCAAAAACTGTGTTCCGGTCCACCGAAGCCAATCCTATAATCTGCCCAGTTCCGCTCAAAGCTCACTGATTCGTTTATTCGATTTTGGATTGCCTTTGAAAGATAAACAATCAGAGATCATTATTGTCATGTTAAACTGTGTTTTGTTTTTTATCCCCTTTGGCCGCGAAGCGTAGTGGTTAGAGTATCTGCTCTCGATCCGCAATATAAGGAGTCAATCCTTACGAAGGATGTTCGAATCCCACTGTGAGACGTGGAGACCGGTGTAACGACAAAAAGGTACCTCCGTAGACCGTATAGATCTGGTGTCATTTTTCTACGTAGAAATTTGACCCCCTGGTCAAAATTCTACTTAGAAAAATGACCAAGTTTTTGTGCAAATTTTGGCCTTGTTGTCGTTTTCCTCCGTGTGCATTTTAGAAAAAAAGACTCCGTAAAATAATGAACCCTTGTTTTCTTTTATGCAAAAACATTTGTTTTGGTAGGAATATTCTTGTTTTGCAAATGTATACGGGTAATATCAAGTAGCCTTCTGATATGAAGATTTAATTTCTGAAAGCTTTTATGCTTAAATAAAGAAATCAAAGCTATACTACGAGGGTCGTTCCATAAGTAATTTAATTTACGGTATATCATAAAAAAATGTTGAGGTATTTTTTACATGAAAAGTTCTTTTAAAGAGAGAGTGGGCACACCAAAAATTATCGACTTTATGTGCCACATGAAATTGGAAAATGCAATATTTACATGTAGAGACAATATGACAAATGCCCAAGAGAAAACATGCGTTAAATTTGCCGTTCACGGTCTATTTAAAAACTCATGGTTAAACAAATTAGAAGATTTCAAATTGGTAAACTTGCTTCATGTTTGACGAAATATGGATGCACTTTTTTAGCCGTAAAATAAAATAAATGATAAAAAATGTGGAACAAAGAAAAAGTCATGTTATAATGATAAAGAAAATCAAAGGATCTAAACATGTGTTATTAGTTTTCGTGTTTTTAAAGAGGTCCATTAAAACATATACATACATCCAAATGAAGGACTAGCAATGCTACGATTTATGTTCAAAGTGCATAAAGGAAAGTTTATCGGATTTCCTGCAAAGGAAGATAAATAAGATTCTGAAGAAAAGAAAGTATACAGGACTTTTTATTCACCCATATTAGCTTGATCGCAGCCACTGTGAGATCTTTTCATTCCCAAAAAACATCAAAACAAACCAAAGAAGATTGTACAATGTCTGATATGTCACGGAAAATTGATAGTCATCAGTGTCTTTGGGACATCCCTAAAGATGCATATGCTGAGGACTTCTATTTATGGATACAAAGACTTAAGACATAAGTAAAGGGTAACAGGAAATGCCTTGAGCGATTGATTATTTATTGAATGACCCTCGTATACCTTACATTAATAATAAAAACCGTTTTATCCCCATTCAAGAATATTAATGCCTATTAAAATGTTCTTAGGCTCTTTGAACGAAGATACTCGTATTTATAGAATCTTTTATTATATTTTTTAAAGTAAGTTTCCACATTTGCCATTTTAATCTTTAAAAAGGTCATTAGTAGCTGGTGTCAAAAAAGGAAACTTTAAAATTTAAAGGATTCATAATTATGAATTTCTTTGATTTTACCCTGGTTTAATAATTTGCAAAAACCAAGTTTTATTTTTCAAAAGTCTAACGTTTTTGATTCCTTTTGTAAAACTGGCGCAAATATGGGTGCTAGCTTAGAAAATGAGATCTTATAAAATATTTGGTTTTCTATGAATGGAGTTTCAAACATCTCACAAAAATGGATAACCTTGTCCATAACTTTCGACTGAGTGGGACTATATGGCTTTTATATTTCACACGTGTTTTTTGAGACAAGAATTGTTTTTTAGTACAACCAATTAAAACAGCATTTTTGTTCTAAATAAATATTAGCTTAAAAAGTAATGGCTACATTTGAGCCTTTTATAAGGGAGACATGAACTTATGTGTACATGTAAGATGCCTTTTTATATATATCCCACTGCGCTAATCTTAAAGATTTAAAAATAAACTACATACTGTCCAGCCTCCGTCCAAGGTCTCCATATCACAATAGGTTCTTACAGACTCAGAGCTAGGTCCAAAGGGATAAATACTGTACACACCTGACTCAGTGTAACCAATGTCACGATACACCTTACAGTCTATTGCGAGAACTGAAAAATCAAATTAAAAGAAATACAGCCATCCTTGTTTTGTTTTTGTTTTGTTTTGTTTGTTGTTTGTTTGTTTGTTTCGTTTTTTTAAGAAAGCAATCTATAGAATGTGATTTGTCCTTCTAATTTGATCCTTTGATTTTCTCACTTCTTCAAGGTGCATGTTCAAAACTTTCATGTTTTGGAGGTCCGTGTTTCCTATGCACCTATTTTGTATTGTTAAATAGACATTTTAACACAAATACTGTTCTTTATTAAAACAAATTGATCTGATCATAACTACATACATCGTTTCTGATGTTCATTTGTTGATTTACTTTTACTTTATACGTATTTTAATCTATTTATTAAAAATCACTGAAGAATTGATTTTTAAAGTATAGGATGGGCTAACATTGCGTATTTTATCCTGCTTGTAAGAATGTTTACATATTCATTTAAACTTATATCGTTATCGAAATTGAATTATAAAGAGATGGTAAAAATGTTCATTTTAGAATGACAAAAAAATTACAAATGTTTATGAAGTAAATAAAGGTCTTATTGTATATATTACCTTCACAATTGTCTCCAACATAACCGTAAAAACAGTTACACTTGTAAATTCGGTCACTTGTTTGTTCTGCTTCACACAAGCCTCCATTCATACAGACATTGCTGTCACAAACACCGACTAGAATCAAGGATTCATTTTGAAAAAGTAAACCAAATCTTTCTTTTTCGGTTATATACTTCAAGTTCACATCAAATGACCTAAAACATTAAATCATTTAAGTGCTGTAAGTTGTATACAGTTTACCTTCACAATTGTCTCCGACATATCCAGTAACACAGCTACACGTGTATCCTCGTATTAAAGACTGGTCGGCCACACAGTTTCCTCCATTCTTACAATCATGGCCGTCACATATATCAACTATTCAGATAAAATATCGAAATTTGATACAATAAACAACGTTCGCATAACTTAAAAGGTTAGTAATAATATTTACAACGAAAAGCATTCTCATGTGGCTCAAATTTTGATTTTTCTTTAAATCTGTGTTTATTAACAGTCATTAAGCCGAGCGCTCGACTTAAGACTTTATAATTAGGGGTAGTATGGGTGAGTCCTTGATACTGAGATATTTTTTCACGGGAGTTATTGGCAAAATAAAGAATTTTAACTCCTCAATTGTCTTTGGTGCCAATTAATGTCTAAAAAAGCAAAACTATCAGGTGTGGCAAAATCTACATACAGTCAATTCATAAAACAGATAATTGATTGATTTTATGTTGTATTTTGTGTCAAATTATGGAAATTTTCACTCATATAGAGATCGCAACATATTTCAATGGGCTTCAATTCTCGACGTTTACTCGGAACTCAAGGTCGTTAGAAAGTGAGAGATCTTTATTATATTAACGCCTACACAGCTCTTGTTTTTTCAAGGTCTTATCCAAAGGCCTCCTATTTTTCACTTTAAAGAGATGTGTGCATAACAAAGGTATAGTTGCTACATATTTGATTTCCTTAGGTTAAATATATGGAGACAATGAACGCTCTACTGACAATCAAGCAAAGAGAGTACAAAAATGATCTTACATTCACATATGTAAACCCTTCTGTACATTTTTTATACTTATAATAATATTTACATATTCATTTATACTTACATCGTTAAATAAAATTGAATCATATACATGTAGAGATTGTAAAATTGTTTACTTTAAAATGACATAAAAAATTGGCAAATATTTAAGAAGTAAATAAAGGTCTTGTTGTACATTTTACCTTCACAACTGTCTCCAACATAACCGTAAAAACAGTTACACTTGTAACCCCGGGCGCTGGTCTGGTCTGCTTCACACAAGCCTCCATTCATACAGACATGACTGTCACAAACGCGGACTAGAATCAAGGATTCATTTTGAAATAGTAAACCACTTTTTTCTCTTTCGTAATATACATCAAGTTCACAACAAATGATAAACTAACGGGGAATGAAACAAAGTCAGTTTGCTGTATGCCTTGATTTATGGTAAGAGTGTTATACTGTTAACAAACTATAGTTAAAATTTCAAAGTTGTCAATTTAGTAAACTAAATAGCACTCATATTATTTTAGCAGATAGTTTTTGTTTAATCTTTTGCATACATTCTAATTTAACAAAACATATAGGAGTGTTTTGATACTTGAAATTCCCAATGATTTAAACTTTGAATTTGATGTTTTTTGAAAGCTGACAATTTTCAATCGTTCTTTAATGAAAATAGTTTGCCTTTTTTTCGTCCCTGTCCTGGTAGTTCACTCGGTAAAGTATTTGCTCCCTTACACGTGACATATAAAGTTTTATCATGACTAGGTTGTATTATGACAAAATCGACAGAAAATGTAATAATTTAATACTTACTTAGGAAGCAAAAACGACGTACTGATTCTTCTTGATTTTAAATTCAGTTATTTTGTCTTGTTATTTTTTCATTTGCATTGCTCTGATTTTCATTTATTTAAGCAATTATGAATTACATTAGGGTAAAAATTAACAAAGATATTCAAAAAACCTTTTTCACAACACTCAGAGAGACTTTATACAGTATACAAAAAATATCCTTAAATAATGTATGTGTCCATGAACTTTCCGTAAAATCTTTGAATAAGCTAAAAGGGTGTACAAATTCATTAATTTAATTTAATTAATCGTATTACAGACTGATCAGCCACACAGCTTCCTCCATTCTTACAACCATGGCTTTCACATATATCAGCTATACAGGAAAAAAAATCGAAATTCGGTACAATATGCAACGTTCGTATGACTGAAAAGATTCGTTTTAATACACTGTTTTTAAACCAAAGACCGGAATCAAGTGGTCTAGGTTTAATTCTTTTTTAAATCTGCGTTGACGTTGATTGACTTACACGGATTGTTAATTTAATCCATGTCTGTATAGAGGAACTTGTGTAGAATCAACTGGACTTGAGTTCATATGTACTTGTCCGAAAGGCTTTTCAGGTGAAGTGTGTGAATGTAAGTCTTTTAATTTTTTTTTATTGTCAGTAGACCATTCATTATTTCCATATCTTTCAATAAAGCCTGTCAAAATATGTTGCCACTATGACCTCGCGTTGCACACATCACTCTGTAACAATCCGTACCTTTAAGAATACATAAGGGTTGTATATATACTTGTATTCCGATGCCAAACTTTGATACCCAACTGTGATCCCACCCTACCCCTTAAAGACATGATTTGAACAAAGTTGAATCTTCGCTACCAACTGATGTTTTTGTACAAGTTTTATCTTTACTGGCCTTGTAAATCTTAAGAAATTTATTTTTAGTACTGATGCTATTTATTTTTCACTAATCCATGATAATCTCCCGTTGAAAAAGGAAGTATCCTTTCATTTGAACAATGTGCAATCCCTTCACCCATGGATACCTTGTAGTAGATTTGGTTAAAATTAGCCCAGTGGTTCTTGAGAAAAAGATGAAAATCGAGAAAGTTAACGACGACGGCAACGCCGACATCAACTATATGAACGACAGCCAATTTTGATCAAAAAATCTCGCATGAACCTTCAGTTCAGGTCAGCTTACATTAAAATCGATAAAAGAATCGGCCTCCATTTCCCTCAGTGGTGTTTGTATAAAGGACGTAAGTATCGACTGTATAATCTGCGACTCAAGAACAACTGCACTTATCACTGTGGCATATGGTCCATTTCTGCTGCATATTATACAACTTTTAACTGGCTTATGAAGAGAATAGCAAATTTGTCGTCCCCTAAGACAGCAAACTATTACCAGGGGCGCAGCCGAGGAAATTAGCTTGCCGTCGAGGGAGACGATACACTTGCTATTGTCCGAATAGTCAGTAAATCAATTCTTTATTATACCGAGGCTGATTTTACTTTCGTTACGTCATACTATATACGTCACAATCCGTATTAAATCAGAAGGCTGAAAAGCGAGGGAAACAGAATGCTGCCGGTGAATTGTTTGATGAGTATTTCACCATGAGAAGATAGCACAGAAAACTATTCCACGGTAGGGACTATTTGAAAAAAATAGCATGTATATTCGTCATATTTTGATATAGAACAAATTCACAGAAGCATAATAAAAATGATAAACACTTTTTACATAAATTACCTTCACAATTCTCCCCTCCATAACTTTCAACACAGTTACATCTGTAACCACGTGCACTGGTCTTATCTGCCCCACAAGTTCCATTCTGACAATCATGATGATCGCATACATTGACTATGAAAACAAAAAAATGGAGGACATTAGAAATATTTATACAGAAATAAAAAAAGACATTTCCATTGTGATGCAAACATATTATATGTATTTATAGTCAGTAAAAAAATCTGAGTATGAAATAATTGTTACATCATTGGGATATATCGAGTTAACTTTTACTGTAAAATCACATATTTTTGAGGTGTCAAATTTTTGTGTTTTGAGGAAAATTTATTGTTTCCTGGGGACTTGATTTCGTTGTTGAAGAATTGTTCAGAAGAAATATACATGAAACGTTGAAATTCGTTGTAGACATGATTTCTTGGGTCTCTTCATACCTCGAAAACCACAAAAATTACCCCCCCCCCCACGAAATTTTGTAATATGACAGAAAGTGATAGTAAATATTTTTCATTGATACAAACGTTTTAATACAAGAATATTTACAAATGGATGTCTAAAATCGAGATTAAAGGACACAGCAAGAATTTATTCTCATCTTTAGATTTTTAAAAATGAATTTAGGAGTGTACGGGTAACATGTCGGCTAAAAAGTAGCAAAATGAAGCCGCAAAATTCCAACAGATATTTGGAACAATTTAAGACTACATTAGGGTTGTTTATGTACTTGTATTAAAAGGTTTTTCCCCATATATTCCTTTGTTAAGCTTTGATACCTACTTTGGCCTCACCCTACCCCCAGGGGGTCAACTTAAATCGTCGTTACCAAAGGATGCTTCTAAACAGGTTTCATCTTAACTGGCCCGGTGAATCTTTAGATGAAGAATTTTATGGTTTTTTTTCTATTTATTCCTATGTTAAACTTTGATATCCGCCTCTGGCCCAAAACTAACACAATACTAACTCAATACTACACGACCTGAAGACAATTCCAGATGAGTTTCTTGGCCCCGTGTTTCTTGAAAATATGATTTCCTGATTATGTAATTAATTTTTCACTAATCCATTATTATCTTCCCTTGGAAAAGGACGTGGCCTTTCATTTGAACAATAACAATCTGAAATCCCCTTTAGTCTTGGATACTTTAGTGGAAATTGGCCCAGCGGCTCTTGCAAAAAATGTTGAAAGTAAAATACGACGACAACAACAACAACGAAAAACAACGGAAACATTTTGATCATAAAAGCTCGGTTATGCCTTTGGCTCAGGTGAGCTAACAATAGTAACGATAGAAGAATCGGCCTCCGTTTCCTGCAGTGGGGTTCATACTTGCGACGTACGTATCAACTGCATACTTTGCGAGCTCGAGTCAATTACCATTGCACATATCACTGTGACATGAGGGCGACTTTTGCTGTATATAAAATTGTCACAATCAAAGTTGACTTTGTTACATGTTTATTTGTTTTTCTTTTATTAGTATTGCCCTGTGTTGAGCCTTATTTGTATTTAGTGTTTATCCTGCAAGGAGCCCCATTGTAACGCTCAGGTGATTTAAATATTTGGCCAGTCGCTATATAAGGTGATGTCAGGTTTGTCTTGGGTAGCGCACGTTTTCCTTGACCAGTGAAAGTAGTTTCACATGTCCATGGAGGGTTAGGTAGTTTTTCGTGGTAACTGAATCTCCAATCAGGGTAAGTGTAATTTACTTACATTTATTATATTAAAAAGTAATGCAGTATTATGTTAATTGAGCTTATTCTATTTTTATCCACGAGAAAGTGTTTGAATTGTATACGGGAATTTTACCACGTGCACATGCCGTGAGTTTAAGCGTAAAGTAATGATATTAGTTTATTACTCAAAGTGTAACGTTACATTGTATTATTATTTTGCTTTGCGAAGCGGTGTGATACATGTTAGTTAAAACTGTATGTTTAAACAAGTATATGTGTAAACATTTATGTTATGTTGTAAGGTAGCCGTTCGGGGTCAAGCTTATTATGTCTACGCATATTTGTTGAAGGTCCCTATTGATACATGTACGTTAGTATAATTTGGTGCTGTCGGCGGAGGCAACCTAAGGGCGTGGTACGCTGGGCCGAGACCGTGAGAAAGGAAACGTGGTTTCCCGGATTTGGCAGCATTGCAGACGCTTAAAACGCGTGGGATAGGCGCGGGACGTCGAGGACGTGGTGGCATTTGGTGTAAGGGCGTGGTACCCGTAGGTCATGGACCGTTAAACACAGGAGGCGGGGACGGATATAGGAACGTGGTCTCAGGATGGACACTGATAGACATTTTGAAATTCATTAATTTTCATTTTGTATATTTGTACATATTTGTTTTTATATTATATATAAAATTGTAAATAGAAAAATAGTCTTGTTATCACTGATCAAGCTTAGGGTGTCGTGACAATGGTGTCAGAAGTGGGATAATGATGTTAGCTTTGATCAGTGATTGTTTTTTTTTTTTAAATGTTTTTTGTGTAAATTGTACTGAACGTTTGGAAAAAAATATTGTTTTATTTTTTGTATTGAAGTCATAATTTTTTTTTCTATATTGTATTGTTGTAGAGAGACGTTCAGAGAGAAGTTAAGGGACCCTGAGTGGAGAGGACGTAACCATGAATTAGTTTGTGTTATGAAGGTTTGATTTCGATTTAGTTCAGTTTTCCTGGAGTGATATTTTGCTTTTGTCATTTTTGTGTCAGTTTATGTTGTTTGATAGTTGGTTTATTTACTGGCGATTTTTGAGATGGATTTGTTAAAAGAGCTGACTGCATATGGTCAAAGTTTGGAGTTGACGGGAGCGGATCTTCAGAGGTTCATCCGTGAACAACAGGCACATCTGCGAGAACTCAGAGTTGAGCAAAGAGAGAGACAAAAAAGGACAGAGACTATGAATTGAAGAGAGAAGCGTTGGAAGTAGAGAAGCTCCGACTAGAAGAAAAGAAATCACTAGATGCACTGGAAAGTAAGTACCAAGCTAATGTACAAGAACTTAAATACCAGTTGAGTTTGAAAGAGACAGAATCTAAAGCTGCTAAGTCAGACATATCTGATGGTTCATTAGCAAAGGTTCCTAAAATGCCATACTTTGATGAGGTTAAAGATGACATAGACTCTTTTCTTAGACGATTCGAAAGATACGCTATAGCACAGAAGTGGAACGAAGGAATAGGGGCCGTGAACTTAAGCGCATTACTTAAAGGACGAGCTCTTGATGTCTATGCCCTACTTCCACAAGAAAAGGCTCTGGATTATGCAGCCCTTAAAACAGCTTTGCTGAGGAGGTTTGAGAAAACAGAGGACGGTTTTCGAGAATATTTCCGTAGGTGTAGACCAGAGGTAGGTGAAACCTTTACACAATTAGCAGTTCGTTTAGGAAGTTATCTAGATAGTTGGAGCTGATTGTCTAAGTAGGTTGTAGGATTTGAGTGAGACATTATGAACATTATAGTTTTGTACAAATGTTTTTGTTGTTGTTGATTGTGAGTTTTGCACAAGTTCAGTGAACTTTCTTGAATTGGGGAGGTGATGTCACAATCAAAGTTGATTTTGTTACATGTTTATTTGTTTTTCTTTTATTAGTATTGCCCTGTGTTGAGCCTTATTTGTATTTAGTGTTTATCCTGCAAGGAGCCCCATTGTAACGCTCAGGTGATTTAAATATTTGGCCAGTCGCTATATAAGGTGATGTCAGGTTTGTCTTGGGTAGCGCACGTTTTCCTTGACCAGTGAAAGTAGTTTCACATGTCCATGGAGGGTTAGGTAGTTTTTCGTGGTAACTGAATCTCCAATCAGGGTAAGTGTAATTTACTTACATTTATTATATTAAAAAGTAATGCAGTATTATGTTAATTGAGCTTATTCTATTTTTATCCACGAGAAAGTGTTTGAATTGTATACGGGAATTTTACCACGTGCACATGCCGTGAGTTTAAGCGTAAAGTAATGATATTAGTTTATTACTCAAAGTGTAACGTTACATTGTATTATTATTTTGCTTTGCGAGGCGGTGTGATACATGTTAGTTAAAACTGTATGTTTAAACAAGTATATGTGTAAACATTTATGTTATGTTGTAAGGTAGCCGTTCGAGGTCAAGCTTATTATGTCTACGCATATTTGTTGAAGGTCCCTATTGATACATGTACGTTAGTATGATTTGGTGCTGTCGGCGGAGGCAACCTAAGGGCGTGGTACGCTGGGCCGAGACCGTGAGAAAGGAAACGTGGTTTCCCGGATTTGGCAGCATTGCAGACGTTTAAGACGCGTGGGATAGGCGCGGGACGTCGAGGACGTGGTGGCATTTGGTGTAAGGGCGTGGTACCCGTAGGTCATGGACCGTTAAACACAGGAGGCGGGGACGGATATAGGAACGTGGTCTCAGGATGGACACTGATAGACATTTTGAAATTCTTTAATTTTCATTTTGTATATTTGTACATATTTGTTTTTATATTATATATAAAATTGTAAATAGAAAAATAGTCTTGTTATCACTGATCAAGCTTAGGGTGTCGTGACAAAAATAATAAACATTTTTATATGAATTACCTTCACAATTCTTCCCTTCGTAACCTTCCATACAACTACATTTGTAACCACGTGCTCTGGTCTTAGTGAATCTTGAAAAGAAGATTATTGAGGTTTTTTCTATGTACTCTTATGTTAAACCTTGATACCCGACTGTGGCCCAATACTTACTCCGGAGGTCAGAATATGAACACATTTCAATCTACACGACCTGAAGAGGATTCCACAAGAGTTTCATCTTTGCTGGACCAGAGGTTTTTGAAAAGATAGTTTGGGAAGTTTCTAGTATGCCGGTCCCCAGAATCACTCGATTGCGCATGAGCAGTTATTTCCCTTGCCGTTGCTATGCAGAATGTAAACAAACCGCAATTTCCCACTCGCTTCAACACGCATCCAATCGAGTGATTTGGGTTAGGTTATATAGATTTTAAAATTGGGGTTGTTTTATAAATCCACTCTGTAATCTTTCTGACTTATGGCTAATTTATGTAATTTTTGCTTACAAAAAGCACTATGAGTGCCCTTTGTGACCAAAAACTTACATGAATCAGCCTGTAGAATCGCGCCGATATCTTACACTTTGGTTTAGTTCATGAAATTTTTGCTTTACAAAGAACAGGAAAGTTTAAGAAATGAAAGTTCGGGTAAATCAACTCTATTGTCGAAAAATGACGATTTTCAGCGCTGAGTTTAGGCAAGTTGTTGTAAAAGCGAATTACCGTTAACTGCAGTTCGATATCCTGATGCACAATTCAATCCATCGATGACCAGTAATTTGCTAACATTTGTTAGATCCCTGTATTTCTTACAAAAAACACGCAATTTTAATAGCATTGCACTTTGAGTCCTATCAGGCATTTCTTCAGTACGTCAAAACACAAGTGACACATCTCATGAATATTTATGAAATAACGTTAGTATCGACTTCATACTCTGCGACTCAAAAACAACTGCATTTGTCACTGCGGCATGAGGGCGATTCTGCTGTACATAAAATGATAAACACATTGATATAAATTACCTTCACAATTCTCCCCTCCATAACCTTCCAAACAGTTACATTTGTAACCACGTGTTCTGGTCGTATCTGATTCACAAGTTCCATTCTTACAATCATGCCGATCGCATACATGGACTAGAAAACAAAGAAAATATTGGGGATCAGAACATCAATACTAAAACTAAGGAAAATGGAAGATTGAAATGCGCTAATATTTTATGTATTTATTGTGAGTAACTGATCAGAGTATGAAATAAATGTTACAGACTTGTACCTTCTGAGATCATTTGGTATATATTGAGTTGACTTTTAAGTGAAAGTTGCCATTTTTAATTGATTCAAAAGTTTTTATACAAGTACATTTAAAAATGTATGCCTAATGTCGAGATCAATGTCACAGCAAGATTTTTCTTATCATGTAGAGTTTCTTTAAAAATTTTTAGGAATAAACCGTTAACAGGTCGCCTAAAAAGAGTTTTAAAGATCTTTCCAATGCTAAAATTTTATACCTCATTGTGGCCCCACCCTACCCTCGAGGTCATGATTTGAACAAAGTTATATGTTTTTTCTTGGGAAGATGTTTATGCAAGATCATGAGTTTTATCTTTCCTGACCCAGTAAATCTTGAGAAAAAGATTTTTAAAGATATTTTTCTATGTATTCCAATGTTAAATTTTGATACACCACTGTAGCCCTACCTCAGGGATCACAATATGCACACATGTGCATCTAAGTGACATGAGGATGATTCCACTTGAGTGTCATCTTTCCTGGCCCAGTGGTTCCTGAGGAGGTTTTTTTCAGATGTCATTAATTTTTCACTTATTTATAATTATGTCGCCTTGGAAAAGGACATGAACCTTCGTTTAAACAAAGTTGAATCCCCTAATCAAGGCTATTTTGTAGCAGGTTTGGTTAAAATTGGCCCAGTGGCTCTTCAGAAGATGAAAATGTGAAATGGTATCAACAACAAAAACAACTACAGCAGCGAAATACAACAGACAAATTTTGATCAGAAGAGCTTAAATGAGCCTTCGGTTCAGGTGAGCTAACAATGGGATTCGTATTTGCATTGTAAGTATCAACTGCATAATGTGCGACTCAAGTACAACTGCACTTATCACTGTGGCATATGGGCGACTTCTGCTGTATATAAAATAAAAAAAACAATTTTATAAAAATTACCTTCACAATTCTCCCCTTCATAACCTTCTATACAGTTACATTTGTAACCACGTGTTCTGGTCTTATCTGCATCACAAGTTCCATTCTTACAATCATGTTGATCGCATACAGGGACTAGAAAAAAAGTTTTGTCTGGACATAAAAATATCAATACACCAAAAATTAAGAAAAAGCTGAAAACATCTAATTTGTAATGCACTAATATTATATGTATTTATAGTCAGTGAAAAATCTGAGTTTGAAATAAATGTTACAGACATTTTCGCTAAAAAGGAGAAAAATGAAGCCGCAAAATTCTAAGAGATAATTGGAAAGTATCCTTAAAGACTACTAAAGGGTTGTATATGTACTTGTATTAAAAGGTTTTTCCCATGTATTCCTATGTCATATGTTGATAACCCACTATGGCCCCACCTTTCCCCCTTGTAGTCATTATTTGAACGAATTTGAATCTTTTGCTACCAAAGGATGCTTCTAAACAGATTTTATTTTTACTGGCTCAGTGAATCTTGAGAAGAAGATTTATCAAGATTTTTCAAGATGTATGCATATCCTTAACTTTGCTATTCAACTGTGGTCCCTACCCACCCCGGGGTCATGATTAGAAAAAAATTAAATTTCGTTACCAAAGAATGCTTCAGGGTTAGGGTTGGAGTGGGGACAAATTGGGTAAAAAAAATTGAAATAGGAAAACATAGGAAAAATCTTTATTGGGCCAGAAAAGATAAAACACATGCAGAAACATCATCTAAAAGGGAATATTTGATTTTGTTCAAGTTAGGACCCCCGGGGATAGGGCGGACCCACAATGGGGTATAAAATTTAACATAGGATTGCATACGAGAGATCTTTAACAATCTTTTTTTCAAGAGCCACTGGGCCTGGAAAGATGAAACTTGTATAGAAGCATTCTTCAGAAACTAAGAAATTAAGAACCCATAACTTTGCGACGCATGAACAACTGCTCTGACCACTGGGGCATGTAAAGGACCTCTGTAGTCTATATAATAATAAAAAAATTATATAAATTACCGTCACAACTCTCCCCCTTGTAACCTTCCAAACAGTTACATTTGTGACCAAGTGCACGGGTTGTATCTGCCTCACAAGTTCCATTCTGACAATCATGATGATCGCATACATGGACTAGAAAAATAAAACTTTGAATTTAAACGATTCATTGTTATATCTCTCTCGTATGACCTTATGATTTGCGAACATTGAATACATGAGATAAATGGATTTTATGATCTTAGTCATTGTTTCTAGCTTATACTTTTATATAAATTACCGTTACAATTCTCCCCTTTGTAACCTTCCATACAGTTACATTTGTAACCACGTGTACTGGTCTTACATGTAACTGGCTCACAAGTTCCATTCTGACAAACATGTTGATCGCATACATGAACTAGAAAAACAAAACTTTTAATTTAAACGATTTATAAAGAATATCACACTGCTGTTTTGATCTCGGCCCTGGTATCAGCCCGAGCGGTTGGTATCGACCCAAGCCAGGAGGGGGCAGGCCTAGACCATCCGAGGACTGATACCAGAGACGAGATCAAAACAGTGGTGTGATGTGTTTATATCATATATCTAAAACCAAAGAAAAAGAATAAATATTCAGATATTTTTCGATCAAGATGTGTGTCGTAAGAAGATTAGAGTTATCTTTCTTTATTCCCATGTTCCTGAAGATGTTGCTTGACGGTGAATAATCATATTATATAGAGTAAGATTTGTCTGGTCTGGCCAATAAAAAGAATAGTCCTGGTGTTTTGAAACAATTTGTTTTGAAGCACATAAGATAACAATTTTAAAAAAAGTCCAAAACTTAAAAATATTCTACTTTCACTTTGTATCGAACCGGCATTACACTTTCTTCAACATATCAGTCTGAAATTTATAGTAACTATTTGTTTTGTTTACTATAAATATTTTCATTAAAAATTAGACATTAAATGAAAACTTGGTATTGTCTTACTGTCAAAGCAAATAAACGTCCAGTTTTTTTTTTCAAAAGATGATTTGTTGCTGTCCTAGAAGTAAACAAGAGTTACGTCTCTTTCGTCACAAGTGCTATTATTTGGCGCACTTTTTAAAACAATTTTCTTAAAATTCTAGTATATATAAATAATTTTTAAAAAATCAGGTTAATTTTTTCGAGATATATTGTTACTCTTTCATACTTATATATGAATTTTACTCTTAATTCACACTAATTAAACAGAAATAATGATTCAAAATTTGAGGGGCTAGACAGCTACTAGACGACGGGCCGGGACAGAGGTATCTCAGCCCCGAGGGCGAGACAGCCCTTCCCAGGCGCTGTCTCGCCTAGTCCAAAACGTCTGTATCAGGGCTGATACAGTGTAAGGTATATGATATATTGTTATATCTCTCTCATAAGACCTTATAATTCATAAATACCGAATACTTGAGATAAATGGATTTTATGATCTCACTCAATGTTTGATGCTTATACTTTTATCTAAATTACCTTCACAATTCTCCCCCTTGTAACCTTCCAAGCAGTTACATTTGTAACCAAGTGCACGGGTCGTGTCTACCTCACAAGTTCCATTCTGACAATCATGCTGATCGCATACATGGACTAGAAAAATAAAACTTTGAAATTAAACGATTCATTGTTATATCTCTCTAGTATGACCTTATGATTTGCGAACATTGGATACATGAGATAAATGGATTTTATGATCTCACTCAATGTTTGATGCTTATACTTTTATATAAATTACCTTCACAATTCTTCCCTTTGTAACCTTCCATACAGTTACATTTGTAACCACGTGCATTGGTCTTATCTGCCTCACACGCTCCCTTCTGACAATCATGATGGTCGCATACATGGACTTTCAAATTGAAAAAAAAAAACCCTTCATTGTTATAAACTGTAATTATTCGCGACCAACTTTAGGAAGCAATTAATAGTCGCAACATATTTATTAACTTTCTCTTTTTCCCTGACAATTAATAGTTGCAAATTGATTTCAAAATGACGAATTGCAATTAAAAGATGATGCAACAAATAGCTGGTTTACAGTGTCTCTCGAAAGACCTTATGATTCACGAACATTGAATACATCACAGGATGTAGTTTAGTAGGTTTTTAGATTTATTTCGATATTTTCAGTTTCGACATGATAAATCTTTAACTATTTTTTTGTGTACAAAAATGATCCTAACAGGAAAAGATGGTCTCACCGTAATATTTTAAAAACATAATGTGACTTACACTGACATACATTCCCATAAAACCTCTCAGGACAGGAACATGTGAACTGAGGTCCCCTCTGTGTATTGGATTTTAACCTCCAACCTTTGAATGTTGTTATGCGTGTACCACCATTTTTACATCGGTTATATTTCCAGTTCCAGCGAGTTTCTGAAACAATATACAGGGTGTTTTGCTATAAATGTTTCACACCTAAACTCTTTAAGAATGCAACACGGGTAAAAATAAAATTTTCATGTGCTTTTTAATACTGCAACGGGTGAAAAATTGGGTTCATATGAACCTGAAACATATTTACAACTCTGTTCTGCAGCATGTTAAATAATAAAGAGGGAGAAGGTGTGTGTATAGAGCATTTATTACAAATGCCAGATCAGATTACAGATACATGTATTACCATTTCAGAATGTAGCAGAAGATTTGGTCCAAAAGATATTCCACACCTTATATCAAGAAACTTGTACAATCATGTTTTTTCTATAGTGAAAATTTATGGTTGAAGGTGGGTAAAAAATTTTAACCACATTTTTCGAGCCAACATTTATTTTGATAATAACTGTAACTAGAGGGTGCTTAAATATAAATCCCGGAAAATACCTTCGGGGCCCATGATATCACACAAAGTAGTGATTACTAAAAATACGCAGTTTAGTAGAACTGAGGTCCGTTGTCCATGAATAGATCTGTCGGAATGCTATGACAAGCAAACACAGATTTAAACGCAGTAATTGCTTGTGAACTTGATGTTGATGGTATTGGGACTATCTGGAAATTCAAAATATCAAACGACACACAAAAGATATTCCGAATCTTCGAACTGAAATACATATATGCTGAGACTTTGTCCGAGGAACGTGAAGGAATCTCCTGAGGAATCAATGGTTCCTTGCAGTAAAAATTTCTTTACTTGTTGCACACTGCACATTGCAAAATAAATTTTTTAATATCCCGGTTCATTTTCGGTCAAAATAGTATTTTTTGAGTCAGTGTTTTAACTATGCCCAGGCGTGCTTCATATGGTTCATTCAGAATCTCGGTTTTCAAGCTGATCTGTATCATAAGTTGTTGGCATTTGTAAAAACGCAGCACATTTAAGGTTACAATAAGGAGGCGGGACCTAATGTGTAGCCATGTAAATTTATAACTAACATGATCATGAGGATGTCTACAATAATTTATCTAAATAAATATCAGGCCCCTTACATGTACAACATACAAAATTTTGCATTGCTGATATTATTGACCATACACTCAATTAATGTGCGAAGATTACATTAGGAATTATTATTTTATGTTAGAAGCTCCCAACAATCTTCATTTTCAGTACGTATGGCAAGAATTACCTCAGAGGAAAAGCTATATACATCTACATTTTTCCTGAATAATGTTTTAGACCTCTGCATGTACAGCATTTCTGATGATCACTGTTTTGAACGGGTCGCTGTATATGTTTCCAAATTTTAATTTTATATCAGGCCTTTTCAAAACCCTAAAATGTCATGCCTTTCTAATTAACATTCAAATTAAATTGAGCCTCATTAAAGAGCCATAAACTGTGAACTCCTTCCTAGCCCCGCCTTTAAATCCATTTTGCAATTAAATTCTTAATAAACAGGAGATTAATGAAAACCTTGAGGAGTATTTTAATCGTGAAGGTAACAAATGGGAGGACATGACAGCAGTGGTGATTGACCATGACCTAAGATAGACAGACGCTCAGAGAAAATGCAAGGAAAAGTTCTGGATTGATTGATTGATAGTATATTGTTTTAACGTCCCTCTCGAGAATTTTTCACTCATATGGAGATGTCACCGTATGCCGGTGAAAGGCTTCAAATTTTGACCTTTACTCGGCACTCAGGGCCATTGAGCAGTGACGGATCTTTATCGTGCCAACGCCTGCCCCTGACACGGGGCCTCGATTTTTAAGGTCTCATCCAAAGGACCTGCAAGTTTCACTTCAAAATGCCGACCGCATAACGAAGAAACAGTTGCTACCCATTTCTTGTCGACTTAGGTCAAATGTCGCGGCCGAGATGCGAACTCACAACCTCCCGATCACGGAGCGAGCGCTCTACCGACTGAGCTACCGGTGGAGGGCTACAAATTTTGTCCTATGCTTGGGGCCTTTGAGCAGTGAGGGATCTTTTTTGTGCCAACACCTACTGCAACACGGGGCCTCGTACAGTCTCATCCAAAGGACCGGTCTCCACGCAGTGGGATTCGAACCCACGACCTAAGGATTGACTCCTTAATTCGCGACTCTAGAGCAGACGCTCTAATCACTGCGCCACGCATGAGACGTATGAAATAATTAGGTACTAGCAGTCTCCTTTAAAAATATGTCCATTTTTACAAAGGGTGATATGGACGTAACGAATAGTATTCTCGATAAAAATGTCCTTACTTGTATTTATTATCAAGCGATACTTTCTATCTCTTGATCAATGATATATTTATAAACTGTAAAAATATTAGATTTAAATACCACAATGTTATATATTTCTGATCATATATTTGCTTATTATAAAAATAATTTTTTAGACATGTTGACCTTTGGCGAAACCTAATGGATAGTTTAAAATGATAACATTTGTCAACTATTTTCGATGCGATTGATAATTAATCATCATTGCATTCTTTATGTTTATGTAATTATAAATGTCTCGTACGTAGGATCGGTCTCCATGTCCCTCACTGGAAATCAAATCAAGCACTCTAACCACTAAACGTATGCCACGCGGGCAACTTACTGATAAATAAATCAAACGCAGTTTGATTGATTGATTGTATATTGTTTAACGTCCCTCTCGAGAATTTTTCACTCATATGGAGACGTCACCGTATGCCGGTGAATTGCTTCAAATTTTTACCTTTACTCGGCACTCAGGGCCATTGAGCAGTAAGGGATCTTTATCATGCCAACGCATGCCGCTGACACGGGGCGTCGGTTTTTAAGGTCTCATCCGAAGGATCCGCAACTTTCACTTCATGCCAAGCGCATGGCGAAGGAACAGTTGCTACCAATTTTAACGACTACAGTACCGACCAGACCCAACCTGACACCAAAGCAGTCCCAGAAAGCAGTCCCCGGGACTGCTTTGGGACCGCTCTGGGACTGCTGTGGGACTGCTCTGGGACCGCCGTGGGACTGCTCTGGGACTGCTATGGGACTGCCCTGGGACTGCTCTGAAAAGCAGACCCAGCAGTCCCAGCTGTCCCTGGGACTGCTTTCTGGGACTGCTTTGTTCACTCATGCGTGAAAGAAGTTCTGAGTGACATGATAGCTCCGCCCCCTTGTGTATTCTGAATTTGCAGTTTTGTTTACTAGCAGCAGAGAGGAGTTTAAACTATTAAAAAAGCAAGGATTTCTTACAATCTTTCCATAATTATTATAGTTAATATTTTCAGAGACTGTACATTTACACAAATATTTTTTTTTTAAATAAGGAAGTCAAAAGTAGATTTTTATCCCTAAAAATAAGGTATAGGTTTATGAGAAAAAATATCTACATGTAGGTCTATTTTATTATTTATTGTAAAATTATGTGCACTCCAAATTTGCATTGACACTATTTAAAAATAATCCTTATACAGTTAGATATAATATTTTCAATTGAAAAGCTTTATGTTTTACGAGCACCACTCTAGAAAAGTATCCCATGCAACCCTAAAATAAAGCCTAACAGTTTATTAAATGACCATGAAATAAAATTATGCTACCATTCTTCCATAACTCAAACAATTTGAACAATCATAGGGGACTTTATTAATGAATTACCGGTAGATTTTAATTTATAAACAAGTTATCAAAAGAGAAAATTTATTTCATAAATAAAGAGTTGAAAATACCGGGAATTGTGATTAATTTCTTTTTTCTTTTGCTTGTGTTTACATGTACCTGGCCGATTAATGTTTATTACTTGGTATCAACACCCGCGGTTTCAATCGCCTTAGGGCAGAAAATCAGTGCATGCTATTTTGGTATACCTATCAGCGTTTCACATCATTGAACATGCTGGTCAACAATGACCCTAATTTCCATCTACCGGTATATAACGCAGAAATAAAATTGATTTCGAAAATGTGTTTGAATTTCTTTCAGGATTAATTAATTTTGAACATAATCTGATGGTTCCATTCTGGTGAATTAGATATGTGCATTAATATTCTAACATTTACAAATAAAACGCTTAAAACTGAGTATTAAAGAGATACAGATATTAACAATAATTAGATTGACATGTCAGTAAAAATAATCATGACTGAAAAAAAATATTTGGCAAAATTAAAAAAGAATTTTCTAAAATCCCGCTAGTATGGAAATTGGCCATATAATGATGAGATCTATTTAAATCTAATTCTTACTGGTGGAAAATAATTAATTCACGTTTAATTTTCTGTATAAAAAATAAAATGGGACACAGTATAAAACACAGAAAATAAAGAAATCGAATTATTAACTTAATACACCCGATAATTGTGATTAAATGTTCATGTTCAGTTTAATTCATACATGTACGTGTGAAACCCTTCTTCCTTCAATAAATAATCATTCAATTTGTTTCTATGCGCGTACTGTTCATAAATGACCTTCGCATACATATAAGGAGTCCCGGCATACTACCCAGAATCAATTTCTACTGCCTTTTATAGTTCCATTGTTTATTGCAAATCTCATTTCTGAGTTAGCTCCGCCCATTAAATTAATAGACCCCGCCCACTGGGACTGCTTTCTGGGACTGCTGGGACTGCTCTCTGGGATCGCTGGGACTGCTGGGACCGCTCTGGGACTGCTGTGGGACTGCTCTGGGACCGCTATGGGACTGCTCTGGGACTGCTTTAGCAGTCCCAGAAAGCAGTCCCCGGGACTGCTCTTTGACTGCTTTGTGTCAGGTTGGGTCTGGTCGGTACTGTAGGACAGTGGCGGCCGAGATACGAACTAACGAATTCCGATCACGGAGCGAGCCCTCTACCGACAGAGCTACCGTGAACGGTAAACGCACTTTGAAATTAACATCGAATTGGAATTTCCAGGCATTTTTTTTAAAATAGTTGCGTTACATATCATTCTTATTCTTTCTAAGAGGATGTGTGTGACTTACGAAGGTTGCTGGATCTCTCTGGCAGGGACACAGCTTGTAGGCGGGCAACATACCCAACGATCAACACAATAAGGATCTTAAAAATAAGAACAAGATTAAATCAATTAGCATTCACCTGAGAGAATAATTGTAAAAAAAAACAAAAAAAAACACTGTTTCTTTTTAGCACGTCCATGGTATATGTATCGAGAGCCTAGGCTGTTATGAACGTATCAATAAAATGCACCGTATTCTAATAAAAATACTTTCTGTTCAATTGGATTTTTGATTTGTATCAAAATCTTTGCCAAAGAAATTTGCATATCTTGGGCTCGCCAAGAGTTTAATTGCTGACCACTACTCGTGAAAGACATTGTCCGCGGTATTTCTATTTAAAATACTGCTATCTCTAGACCCTAATGTTAATTACAGACCTTCAAACAGTTCAAAGTATTTTGCTGTGGAGGTCTCATCTGTATGAATGTACATCTTACACAGCCACATTTTAATTTTAAACCTGCGTGAACAAAGTTGTATTGTAGCAGACTTTGTTCTGTTTTCAGAAATGATAAATTGTTTATGTCCTTGATCGGGAAAATGACAACCTTTAGAGAAACAGTGTAAATTTCAACCAACCAAATAAAAACTGGAGTAAAAATAAGTATAAAAAATATATAAATCAAATTATGAAAAGTTCTCGGAAAAAATTACTTAATGTTATAAACATAAATGTAAACGGTAACATCCATTTTTTTTTAAATCAAAAACTGAATATGGATGTAAACATCAATTTAGAAAATTTTTCCATACCTGAAAAGTCTATGTGTGATTTACTTACATACACGTAAATTTGAAAAAAAAAAGTTCCTTATATTTACATTTAATATGTTTAGAAGCAAAATAATAATTTTAATTTTGGAATTTCGCGCTGATATAAAATATCATTTCAATTTAATATGCATCTCTGTAGCACCTCGTTGCAACGTCACGTCTTCGTATATATATTTACGCGTGAGTATACACAATATGATATTCAAATCAATTCCAAGTCGGTTTGCAAGAATAACACAACATATTTCAAAATTCATATATGAATATTCTGTTTTATATTAAATATTTTGAAAAAAATGCTCGCATTTCATCAAACATGATACAAATACTACAAATATAAACAAAGAAAATTAAAAAAAAAACACACACAGAAATTGTAATTCAACACATCAGTAGAATGAAATCGTTGATTATCAAAAGTAATTATTTAATGAAATTCCACTCAGGGTGCTTATCAGAAGATCTTATTCAAACGAGCAATTACATAAATTGTTCTGATAATAAATATTTTTTAAAAGATTTTATTCAATTACAGGATTAACTTGAACATTCTCTTAATAAAAGTATATTATATAGAAGTATGCCTAAAAGTTTTTTATGAAACAATCAAGGTGATATCGCTTGGCCGTTTTTTGAAAAAAAGTAATGACACATTATGTTTCCATATTCCTTTGGTAAATTATTTTTGAAAATATACTTTTTTAAAAAAGTTAAATGCATAGAATTTACTTCCATCCAGTTTCCCTTATTCGACGGAATTGAAACTATATATTTACTACTCATAGAATTTAAGAACTTAATGTTGATAATTACACGTATGACACATATCTTGAAATTTCACTTACCTTTGCAGCTTGCATTTTGGCTGATGTCTATGTGTAGACTGTGTACGTTAGTACCAAGTCTCTATTTAAAGATAATTTATTTGCATAAAAAATTGGTAAACAAGTGATTGGCAGTGGTGAATCAGTGATAGTTGCTGACGATCCCAAAATCGTTTTTGGAAGCTTGGCGATGCCGACAATTGATAGCTCAACAGAAAAATTCATTTTTTCCTTTCATACAAAAATGATAATTTGGATAATTTTTTATGCATTTTTAATGTTTACATACGTTTCTGATCGTCGCCTTTACTAAAAGGTGCATTTAACTTAGTCAATGAATAATTCATATACATCCTTTAAAAATCGTAATTATGGCTAAATATTAATAAGATTCCCTTCCATTTATGAAGGTAAACAACTTGTTAACTTTTTTATATAGGAAAACATTTTAAGTGAAATTATCCTCATTTAAAAATCAAAACTTTTAAAGTCTTCAATAGTTTTATTATAAACTTGATAGATGTCCACTTATTAAAAAAGGAACGTAACTATTTTTATAAGTAATCATTTAAAATAATAATAATTGAAAATTATTTCTCTTCGTTATTTACACAAATGTAAACCTTTCCTTTAATAATAATAATAAAAATAGCAGATTTTTAAAAACTGAAATAAGGCCGATCTGCTCTTTAGTATACAATACAATACTGGGGCTTTGATAACGTAAAAAAACTAGAGGTACTGCAAGCAATGAGCTATCTAAATGATAGCCCCGGCCTCCCATATGATTATAATGGCAAAGTCCATTTTTTGCTGTGGGTGGGAAACCCAAATTATAAGACAGACCATAGAAGAACAATAGGAGGTGCGCAATGACAATAAGTAATAAAGGTTCTGTGAAAGTTTCATTGAATTTCGTCCACGGTACCTCTAATTGTAAATGGATCTATGCGTAGAGATATATCCTTGCTTGATTGTACTAGCAAATTTGTGCTTTAGTTTTGGATTTCAATAAAGCTAAAACACATGATCAACGTCATTATCTGATGAATTGACGTGGAAGATTTTTCAAACCTTGACTTAAATTTGACATTAACTTTGCATCAGTTTTTTCTCTGCATGTATTTTGGTATTAAAAAACAAGTAATCCGGATGCATTTTATTTTTTCCGTAGTCAGTTTAAAAATTTCTTAGGTGTATACCATTTTTTTTCAGGGGTATATCTTTATACAATGTTGAAAAAGGAAACCCCCTCCTCTTTCGACGTGATTTTCAATACAATATTTTTTTGGAATACTCCATGTGAAATTTACAATAAAATTTCATAGAACATCCAGAATGAGGTAATAAATCTATATTTTAAAAGTGGTCCAACACAGACATGTACCAGTGAATTCACGGAATTTTTGAATGTTGAATGCTCATATCAAAATAGTTATCACAGTTACCTCGTTTTCGAAGTTGTGCCGCCTGGACATACCATTGCTTACAACAAAGTTACTAATTTATTTTTAAAAAAATCATGATTTGTGCACGTGGTCTATTATATAGATAGAAAAGATGATGATAAATTAATATAAAAAATTCATTGATGTACCTAAAGCGGTATTAATTATATGGTGCTAGTCCACGAACTTCTTGATAGCTCCTCGTATATGCTAATTAGATTTACTATTATTGTTTACATACAAATGAGTTAGAAGGTTTGGCATTTGCTATCAAATATTTCAAACAACACAAACGAGGTATATTTTTTTAATCTTTACTGATTTATAATACAATGGAAAATAAACTAATAATTATATCCAGGAGATTCTAATTACAATCTAAAAATTGTCATGAAAATGGATATTTGACCACCTTAACAGTCGTATATTTAATGTTTGTTTTGTTTGTTTGCTTGGATGACCACTGATACATGTAACTACTGGTCTACAGCCATCGGCCCGGAAATGCGAATACGGCATTAGCGGCCGACTTATGCCTTATAACTAATGCCCAGGTAACATTTCCCGGTCTGTAGCCGTGGACCGGTGGTAATCGATTGTAATCCGTGGTGTTAAAGATGCCCAAACATCGGTCAACATCGGCCTAGCAGTCCTAAAAGTACCAGTCACATTATCCAGCGATGGGTATCCGATGGGCAACCGGTGCGCTTTATGATAAACATGGCGTGGTTGCCGCCCGGACTTACAAAGGCCCAGCAATGCATTGCTAATCATAAAACAATGTTCCAGGATAATCGGCCGATGTACATTACATCGCTCATACATTGGTGAACATCGTTCGTACATCCGTCGACTACGGGCCAATGTTTGGTCGAACATTGACCGATGATCGGCTGTTGTTTGTTGAACACCACTCAACTCCCCGATGACCTCAGATTCAACGGATATTGGACGATGCTCGGCCATACATCGGCCGATCCTTTAAAGATGTGTTAACGATGGGTTGCCGATGAGGAGCGATGTTAGGCATCGTTGGAGACATCGCTGAATTTTAAATACGAATTATTTCCTACCGATGATCCCTCTGATTCGCAAAAAAGCCTCAGTCACCGGCCGTTTACTAGTGGTGCCCAGCCGGCAACCACGCCATTTTCATAAAAAAAATGCATCGGTTTCTCATCGTATACTCCATCGCTGGATAATGTGACTGATACTTAAACTGATTGCCGATAGTAGGACGATTATCGAAGGTTGGCCGACGGGTAACTTCAGTGGAAGAAATCAGCCACCGACGCAGAAAAAAAATATAACTTGGATCGATGGACACAAAATTTGTGGGCCGACAAAAAAGAGGTCAAAATCGGGCAAGACAATGGCTGATGAACTGCCGACTGTCACCTGAAAAATCCCATTTTTGCTTCAAAACCCATCGGCCGCTGGTCGTTTTTGGAAATATGACTGGGTTTTTTGTCACATTTTCCGGCCGGTGGCTGTAGAACGGTGGTTATCAGTGGTAAAGTATCAGTTACATTATCCAGCGATGGGGCATACGATGAGAAACTGATGCGCTTTTTTGCGGGGTTGCCAGTTGGACATCTATAATAGTCTGACGGTAACTGAGGCCATTTGACGAATCGGTGGGGGTTCTCGATAGAAATAAGTTGAATAATCAGCAATGTATCCACCGATGTCCCTCATTGTTTCTCATCGGCAACCTATTATTTGAACATTTTTCAAGACTTGGCAGAGGTATGGCAGAAAATCAAGTGTCCCTTGAATCTGATGTCAACAGGGTTTAGTGGTGAGCAACAGAAATCGGCCGATCATTGGTCGATCTTCGACCAAACATTGACCAATAGTCGACAGACGTACGAACGATCTTCAAGAATGTATAAGTGATATAATATACATTGGCCGATTTCCCTGGAACATCGATTCATGATTACCAATGCATCACTGGGCCTTTACATGTATTAATACCGCCGGCAACCACGCCATTTATTATTAAAAAAAAAACGCATCGGTTTCCAATTATACACACCATTGATAGATAATGTGACTGATAGGTAAGTACTACTAGGCTAATGTGAACCGATGTTGGGGCATCGATCACACAACGGATCACCAAAGATTACAACCGGTCTATGGCCACCAGCCAGGGAATGTGACTAAAGCATATTCTGTGGTGTGCGTGATGCCTCAATCTCTGTCCACATCGGTCTTATAGTCCTTAAAGTATCAGTCACAATATCCAGCGATGGGATATTCGATGGGCAACCAAAGTGTTCTTCGAATGAAATGGTGTGGTTGTTTGCCGGACTTACAAAGGCCCAGCGATGCAATGCTTTTCATAATTCAATGCTCCAGGGTAATCGGCTGATGTTTATGATATCGATCGACGGATGTCTGTTGCCCGCCATTTACCCCCACCCCAACCAGATGACCTCTTATTCAACGGACACTTGGCGATGCTCGGCCATACATGGGCCAATCCTTAAAGGATGTGTTCATGATGGGTTGCATATAATGAGTGATATAAGGCATCGGTGAAGACTTCGATGATTTTAAACTACAGATTTTTAACTACAGCTTATTTTCTACCAATGACCCATAACGATTCGCCAAATGACCTCAGTCACCGTCCGATTAATTTAGATTACCGATCGGAAACCACGCCTTCTTATGCCTTAGTCATATTTCCTAGCTGATTGCCGTAAACCGGTGGTAATAGGTTGTAATCTATGGTGTGAGCTATCCATATTGTCCAAGAATTACTTAAATAATCGGTCATATTATCTAGCGATGGGTATACGATGGGCAATCAATGCGCTTTTTTTTTTAAAATGGAGTGGTTGGTGGCCGGAATTATAAAGTGAATGTATAAAGAATTGCAATAATACACAGTATTTTATGAACGATCTATTTGTAAATACTTTGTATATGTATGCAAACCGCACAGGCCAAATGTTGGTTTAAAATAAGCTTCCTACTAATTGTCACACATATTACAGAAGACGGTGATAGCGAAGATCTTGTACTTTTTACTTAATATTCAGTTTGAATCGGAATCAAAATCCTTTATATATTACTTTCACAGGGGTTATCACAAAGTTGAATTGTGTGATTTGATGTCCAATATACTACAAATCAACTCAAATCAATATTAGAAATTTACAATAAAGACATTATATATCTTGAAACAAAAAATTGAAAGTCGGACATTCATAAAAGTTAAAGACATATAATACAGACATTGGAATAAATTTTGACTATAAATTTATCATAATTTTTAAAATATGAAGAAATTGGTAACCATTTACAGTAAAAACTTGTTTAGTAAGTCCATGGATATAGCGAATTTACGGATATAGCAATTTTGTTTGCAATCCAAAACAAAAATTCTTTTTTATTATTCCTTGTAAAAAATAACGGAAATAGCAGAATTCCACATTTGCAAACCGACTTGTTCCGATAGATGATAATATAACAAAATTTTCTTTTATGGCGTTTTTTTTCACAGATCTTAATTTTTAGAATATTGAACTAACAATAATTTTTTTAGTGTAAATTTATGAAACATAATTCATTTTAAAACTTTTATACTCAAAGATAAAATTTTAAATTTTCCTAAACATATTTGTTAGTCATACATGAAAAAAAAAACATTGATTTAACGAATTCGCTTTGCATGCTTGAACGAATTCTTTATACGTATATAATGACTTACAGATATGGGTATATGGGTACTTATCTATAGCTAAAATGACAGGCCCAAGAACTTTTCTTGTACGAGGGATGTTAGAAAACAGCATAAACAAGTGCAATTGTGAGCGCGTTATTTCATTGACAAAGGTTAAATTCTCCAGATAAAAACTTAAACCTGATCACCACCAGGGTATGTGACTACTTGAATAATTTTATCGCTATGAAAGAGAAATTGTCTTTTTTTTCCTATAATGAATGATATGAATAGAGGAATGTTTTAAACATCGAAATTCAACGTTTATAAATTTTACATATGTGTACGAAAAGTTCAGACATTCTTAAGACATCTTTACCGATAACCTTATTTTTGCAAAGATTGGCAAAGTTTTATATTGAACATAAGTCCTACATAAGCTGGTTTTAGACTTAAGATCCCTTTATTTTACGACGCCTAGAAAAACCCAATCCTGGCCCAAGGACACCTAAGTAGCTCTTGTAAAAAAAAGGTTACATGGATCACTACAGGTGTCTGTTGTGATCGATGCAATGTTTGGTATCATAAAGAATGTGTAGGCATGAACACATTAATTTACCAGGGGTTACATAATGCATCATGGGAAAGTGATCTTTGGGGTCTTCCAAATTGTTGAACTTCCATTTTAATACTTCTTCTTTTTGAGTACAAAATATTCATAAACATCTAAATGGCTCATTATTCAAGGAAAAGGTATGTGTAGTCCAACACCAACATCTTCCTCAGTACAAAATAATTCAAGTTCACGTTACGATCAAATTACACTAAGTTTCAAATATCACCTTTAAGGACAGATTATACAATCCAACTTTGTCAAAAATTTGAAAATAAAAACTTGAGTCGTGCTTAAATGAGTAAATGAATAAGTTCAACTTCTAAATTTCCTTTTTTTTATTCAAGTTCTCCATGATTGGGACATGAAGTGAAAAATATTAGTATAGATTAATAAGAATGGTTTCAGAGAGGTAGAATTTTGAACATCATAAACGTTTTACAATTTATATATATTCTAGCATGTTTTACAACATTTTCAATGAAATAAGCCAAACAAATATATACCAATCAAGGATCTAATTTTTGTATCATCTGTCCTTAAGAATGATAGTTTTCAATTGTCAATCCTTCAGATATAAAAAGGCAAATCTAGAGAATTTTGTTGCATCAACTTAACTAGATATAATCATAGGTAGTCATGGTTACACAAAGACATTCAATCATCAGAAGTTTTTCTTAGTGGCTTCACATGCTGACGAAATGATTGCAAATGTGACTGGGGTGTTTACATTTGTTTTCGATAAATACATTAGTTCAGAACTTACTGATCTGAAGTCAGATGTCACGAGAGAACACTCTTGGTTAAGCTGCAAGTGAAAGATTCACCAGATTTATAGTTTGCACTTTAAAACCTTAAATTGATGATAATTGGTTTGTTGGGACTGCTTTTTTGTTAATCTTAATTCAAATAGGCAAAGTACATGTAATTTATTTAAATACAATATTTATATATAAAAGTAGAAAAAAACTTTACTGAAGTAAATGAAACAAATATTTTGATTCTAAATGACGCAGATTTTATCTTATAGTAATTTCGTCTCCCTAAATAAGACTTTCCTTTTATCTGCACAACATTAATATTGAATAAATATTAATAAATATTGCTCATTTTTCGGTTCAATCTTGAAATTAAGATGCACGTCTTGTACACTATATCTTTTAGAGACAGGTCGGGTTTTTAAAAGTTCTCTGAAACTTCAGTTTCTTGAAATTTCATAAAATGTAGAGTATGGTTTTAAGTTTTAATTATGGTACTATTGTTATCTATAGTAAACTATACTTATGTAAAGTTAATTTTAGTAAAATATAGTTAACTATAGTTTACTATAGTATTTTGTGTTAGGGAACTCTTACATTAATTTAGTCACGGTGAAGGAAGGTATTTTCCCTCCCAAATGATAGACTTTATATGCGTAAAGTAGAACAAATTCTAATGTATTAGATTTTGAACAATTGGTCTTTTTAAACACACACACACACACACACACACCCACCCTCCCTCACACACACACACAGTGTGTGCTGGTTGTTGACGGGGCAAAGGGGGGGGGGTGATTAGAATAAATAAGGAAAGAATCTGTTCAAATTGTTTCTAATCAAAACAAAATACTCATTTTTTGCAAAATAGTTTTATATTAAGATGTTTGTCAGCGCTCACTTACACATGTACCTGTTTTAGTGCTGAAAGATCAATATTTATGACACAAGAGTACGGAAATGAAAGAAAACATATTTCTCGTTTATTTTATTATAAAGGTAGACTTTTTCTTTGGTAAAATAAAGAGATGCATCGTTTCTTTCAAAAAAATATGAATTACGTCATTTTCACACAAAGACTTTTTAAGATATAACCTGTTATGCATGTCTGAATTGTAAAAAATACGACAATAAAAACGGGTTGGTACTTACATATTGTGCTCCATTATAATTTTTCATGCGTGATAAATTTAAATGAATTTTCCTTCATTTTAAAGATACAAGTCATTTAGATTAAATATATGTTGAGTTCGAATATGATTTGACATTTTTGGTTCCCTTTATCGCATATTTGGAGTAGAACAATAATGTTTGAAAATATTCTATTTTTAGGAATTCACACTGTTTTTGTACGCGCTTCTGTTTAAAAATTAGCATAAAAAGGTATTGCTTTTAATGCCTTAAAAATACGAGCAACTGGTCAGGTAAGAAATGTCAATTTTTTAAAAATTTTACACAGAAACTTTTCGGACAAAGGTCCCCCTTTAGCAAAAACTTGCTCGGGGACTAAAAAAATTTGATAAGTATAGAATTAACAACCTCCACGCCGCACAGAAAATGTGTATTTGATAGTCATAAGATGAGCTCTTAAACTCTGAACATGGATTTAAATACCGTAAAGTGGAAATGTTTATGTCGATTAATTTTGGCGAATTAAGGTCAAAAAGCTGTTGATCAATTTTTACGTTTCAAAATTTTGCAAATTGTCATAAGCGCTAAAAATAAAAAGCACTAAAGATTTTCATGTTTAAGTTTTGATGTTTCACATTAGTTAGTTCAGTTGGAATTCCACCAATATACCCCCAACGTGGCAAAAAATTGCGGAATCGCTCAAAAAAAATTTAAGATTACGAAAGGATTTGCACTGAAAATAACTTCCAAATTAAATATAACAAACGTTTTTGAGACTATGTTTGCAGTTTAGCCTAAAATATAACCCCAATAAATACGAAAATTGAACTAATTTTCTCAACGTTTTTCTTACCTAAAGTTTACACCCCGTGTTTACATTTGACACTCTCTAGTAAATGCACTGAGATATCGAGTTATCGCCCGTGTTTATTAAAGACGGTTAAATAAAATAACTGGTTTCTCTTTCTGGTCAGGTTAATTAAAATGGGTCACACTGCCTCGATCAGTGCCAGTCATACAATCGGATGTTATTGCATATAATGAGGGCAGTTTACACGCACAAGTAATTAGTGTCGCAGTTGTATTCCGGAATTCGGAGTATCGGCCATGAACAAGCTAAATATTTGTTGAACTATTTTTGTCAATTAACCTGTTCCTGATTTATTCAACTTCAGTTTCTCTAACTCTCTTATTTCAGTGAATTCTTAGCATCGGGTTGATAATCTAATTTGTGAATTAACATTGTAGAATACTTGTGTATTTAATATTTTCTTTGTAGTGAATAAAATAGTATTTGCTACCTGGTGTCCAACGAAATAAGCGTGGACGGTTTATCTACTTTATCCCAAGGGGGGCATGTAACACCTGTGGTGGCAGAGGATAGTTTCGAATAAAGTACCTGTCAAAAAATAGAAAAAAAAATAGAGAGACCTGAGGTTTAAATGCATATTATAGGTAATTTTATAGCTAGAATATTTTATGGGTGCATTTGGAGGGAATGGGTGGCCTTATATATTTTATTGAAATATGACACTTTAGTGTCACTACTACTGTATATGGGATATGGACTAAAAATACGAAACTATGCTCAAAACTCGCTCTACCGGTATTTCACCAGAAAAGCGGGGTGGGTTCACAGGATGAATTGTAGCTTGAAAACGAGGTGGTTGAGCCATTATCTCTTGCTGTTCATTGGTATGTACAAATGTTATCCTGCAATTTGTGTGGTAGCTTAGGTCATTAGCACGGGCCTGGAAGCAGATGCGGCTGCGGCGATATAGTGAAAATAGGCTTGATTCACATGACATTTTGAGATATTCCCTGCGCAATCTTTAGGGCTCATTGTGTAAGTTGTACATGTTTTATTCCTAAAAGCTTTAAATTTCTCAGGGGACTACATCATGCTATTATCACATGTAGAGGGAATTCAAAATTTTTCAATGCACATTTTAAAAGCAGCTCAATATTAAGTAAACCGTCACTCAAACGTTTTGATTGCAAAAAAAAAAAAACTATCCTCTGCCACCTGGGGTCTAAGTATATGTGGGGAGTGCCGAGCACGCGGTATGGGACAGAACAAAGAAGGATGTTGAGATATGCAGACGTAGTTAGTTTTGAATGTACATCGGTACAAGAGTTAGGAATATTGGTGGAGTTAAAGCTCTATATTTCCTAGTATTTAACTATTATAAGACAAGAGGGTTACTGGACTGTTTGTCCTGCTTTAATATTTGTGGATTTGCGGCCTTTTGAGGGCGGCTGATGAATCGGGGTCGAACTGTTTGAAGTGTATGACAGTCGCTTTACAGTGTTTGTAAAGTGTGGGACCCTGTGTCTTGTTTTATTGTGTGTGTCTCTGCGGTAGAGCACTGGACCTTTTTTTTTTCTTGTTTCGTTGGCTTAGTATGTTTTCTTGACATGTTTTGTGAATACGTTGAATATATTTAGTCTGTATATACGATGTGCATATTTGTATAGTTAGGCAGCGTGCATAAGTCTTAGTTTTATCCCTAATGTCTGATTCTTATCAGACCCGATACCTGAGTGTTGTAGGGAGTCCGATTTGGCTCTAATCCGTCCCATACACGTTACATTTGCTTGTGGTATAAACAACTGTTTTCTTAAAATGACCAGTGCTTACGGATACCTGTCCAATTAGTTAAAATAAACCAAAGCTTTCAGTAAAGTCTTTGCTGACATATTGATTTATTTTGAAGAAATTATTTTGAGAATGCAATGCACGCGCTAATTTGCTAAAAATGTATCAATATTAAAAAATTCCAGATTTAGGGTATGTCAATTCCAGACCTCAGCACATGTTCTCGCTGTCAATTAGTTTAGATAAATCGTCTTTAGCTATTTGCATATTTTGTTCCAAACATTGTACTCTCTGAGCAGTTTTGGCTAATTGTTTGACTTCATTAAGCATCCTTATTCTTATTCCTAAGCCTTCTCCCCTATCCATCTCTTCAGCTTTTATCATTAGATCAATTTGTTCAACATTTGAAAGAGGATCAGGCCTCAAAGCTATTTCTTCCAACCTATTTTTGCATATCGACATTTCATACATCATTTTACTTGTTGTGTTAAAAAGACGACCTGTGTCATCTTCAATACCCTCTAAATATTTTTTTTGTTTCATTTTCTCATCCTTTGCCTTTTCATAAAGTTTTTTCTTGTTACTTTCGAAATAATTTTGGTGCTTTTTGAAAAGCATTATTGTATTTTGTAATTCATTAAGTTTCAGTAAACCTGCATTTACCAGGGGTTGAATATTTATCAAAATCAACTGCAGATGCTGCTTTTCTTTTAGTACCTCTTTGGTTTGCATAACGCTCTTTGTTTTAAATGATTTCAGTTTTTCAAAGAAATTTTTAAAACTTTTACAACCCATTTCCCAGAACAAATAGGATAAGGAAGTATTCAGTAAATTCTTATTGCTTGCAAACAAAGCAGAATTATTGAAAGGAAACCATGACCCAAAGGGAATATTGGCTGCTCTTAGACAGGAGAGAACTGGAGGCTCGTTTCCTTCTGCAAAAGTTATCAGTGTACAAATGTTTGACTGAATGTCTTTTCCAAGCATTGACATTATCGAATGAAAAATATACGTTTGGTAAGCTGTTAAGCGTGCATCAGGGGCTTTGACAATTAAACAAACAGCATCTATGAATGCTACACCTTGTGTGCCTTCTGCTGAAAATAAAAGTCTAATTTGATCAACGATAGCTTTGTCTCTCTGGATTCCACGTCTATCTCCAAACCCTGGGGTGTCTATGATGTTAAGAGTGTAGTCTAGCCGACTTCCTTCTTGTGGGGTGATCTTGTATACGATGATCCATTCTGTTGGAGACTCTGCCTACGTGAGAATAATAGTAATTATATATAAATATATGCTCCATTACATAAATTGTAAACATTTTTTTTATTTATATCTGTCTTTCAAAATTAAGAATTGTTGTGTCTTTTGATGTTTGTTTAAAGAACTCTTAATAAGCACATCACGTGAATAGAAAATGCATCACAAAGGGATATTCAATAGTCATCCTGGTATAAAGGAGTTTATTGCGTAATTATTTTAGCCAGCAAGCTTGATGAGACTTATGTAATTTTGCTATGTTATTTACTAAGTATTAATTTACACTTACATGCAATTGAAGTATTTATTTACACTTACATGCAATTGAAAAAAAATCAGTTCAATTATCCCATTTACTCAAAAATGTGTTATGATAATTTGCATTCTTTTTCTAATGACCCTACCTCTAATATAATATGTGAAAATATTTACCTGATTTTGTGTCTTCATTTCGTCATGCTCTTGGCTTACCAGTGTGAATCGAAAAGGGTCTTCGAATCTGACACCCAAAATATAATTTATTATACCGTCCACCAGTGTGCTCTTTCCCGAACGTGTCGCACCAACTAGCATAATTGTTTTTTCACATTTATTTCCAATTGAAAGGTTTCCTAACGAATTAAATCTTGTTTTAGTACAATAAAGTGAAAAATAAAATACTGAAGTGTTTTGTTTTTATAAAATTTTGAAAATTTGAATATACCTAGAAAAAGTTGTCTTGTCTTAGCAGGGGGATTGCGGGCCTCTCTATTTTCGAAGGCTGCTAATTGGTATTTTACAGGGTCGGTATTTGGAATTTTGATAGAGAAACTAAGCATTTTTGTTGATAAGGATTTTGGTATATTGATGGGATCGCTTTGTTCACTGTAATCTCCTTCCATGTCATTGGTAACACTACGAACTTGGAATACGTATGTGGTATCAGCCATTAGTCCACTTACGGTGAATCTGTTAGTTGTGTCATTTGTATCACAGAACTTCCATTTATCATTCTCCTGCTTTTGGTTTTTATATCGGATTTGATAATAATCTACTTCCTCTAACGCTTCCCAATACAACTCCACAGAATCAGACTTTATTTTCAATACACTTGGTTTACCCCGTATCTAGAATGAAAAAAAATGGTAATATTTCAATAAAAAAACAAATATTGAAAAATCACATTCAGTAAAGGTTTACAGGTGAAAACAAATTTCAAAATATGTTACCTTGGTGCTAAAAGTATAATATAAACCTTAGAAAAATATACCAAGCTGGGTGAATTTTAAGAGGAGAAACAAAATGACAAAAAATTAGCAATATTACATAGGCTGATTTTACAAATTAGCTTTTCTTAATAAAATTCACCTGGCGTGGTATATTTTTCTTCAGTATATATTACACTTTTAGCACCAAGATAACATATTATGAAATTTGTTTTCACCTGTAAACCTTTACTGAATGTGTTTTGTCAATATTTGTTTTTTCATTTAAATATTACTAATATTTTCCAATTGTTTTTCATAATCCTGTTCTTAGGAAAACAAAATCTAAGAACCATCCACTTTTCTAAACTTGTGACATGATATTTGATCTTTTTCAAAGAAAAAAATTGTTTGTATCATCTGTCATTAAGGGAGTCAACATTTCCCCCCTCACGATTACATGTAATGAGTATAAATGAAATTATAAGAAATAAACTTGGTGGCTTTAAACGTAGCTTTGTGGTTTATAATGCGTTTAATGCGTATAATGGTTTAAAGGCAACCTAGTTTATTTCATACAAAATGTGTACCTATCAAATCTAATATTTAATCTTTAATATTGAAGTTTTTTAATGTAAAAAAGTAAAAATTGGCCATTAAAAAAACAAAACAGTATATACCCTTTTCTTTGTTTCCACAAGTTCTTTATCTTTGCTATTCTCTGGGACGGTCATATTATCCAGTCTGAGTGAAATATACAATCAGTTATCAGAATCAAGACATAGCACTCTTACTTTTATATATAATATTCCAAGCTTTGCAAATGAATAAGTTAAGATGTTTCTTCATATAGATTATGAATAAAATTTTTTGCCAAAAGAAAATTATCCTTTTAATGCAGCCAATCTTTGACAATATAGAAAGATGTAAAAACAACACAAACTTT
>NW_026932164.1:0-50631 GCF_032062105.1 Saccostrea cuccullata | reverse complement strand
CTTAAGCAATTGTTTTATTAATCTGTTATCAAATGTGTGAAATTGTCTTAAAGGTGAACTATGCACATGTCATATCATTTATGCCACCTCACATTTGTGATTTTTAAAGTGTTATTGCTGGCATTATTTTTGTGATTGCGAATGATTATATCTTAACACTTATTCTTCGGACATTCAGAAATAAAGACGTAAACTTTAATCGTCTCCTGTCCTATTTTCAGGTCATTACATCAACAAACAAAAATATCACCAAAAACTCGGTGATAAATATTAATTGAGCGGGGGTCATTTTCCGATGTTGAAAAATGACCATTTTGCCCTTAGAAAAAAATCCATCAACCTAAAAATTTGCATACCCCTAATGAAGAAAAATCTAAATGAAATTATTTGAGACTTTCACTCAATTACATGTAGCTCCTATTGACTGTGGGGCGATACCTGTAATTTTAGTAAGCTATTGCATCTTTTTATTAGGTCAATAAATATTAGATTACTCTTCCCTATGCATAAAAATTGCTAAGCACAGAATCCAAGTTACTAGGTTCAAATAATTCAAAATCGGGAGAGAGGTGCTTCCCCTTGAAAAGTTTCTTAGGATTTTGTGGTTATTTTATCGCCCTCTGTGTGTTTTTGTGTATTTATTTTTCGAAAAATATGTGTACGTTTCAACTAATTTTGATAAGTTACTAAACTGTTATTGGGAATACATATAACATTGTAATGTACTGAAAACTGTCATTAACGTTATTTCCTTATATTAATATACTTACAAGTACATATAATTATGTATATACGGAAATACAAGTTTAATCCCAAATTGACTTTAAATTGGAATTTCTTGATTTACTTTGTTACAGTTTAAAGAATGTCTAAATCAATTGGGATATTTTTCTGGTTTATTATGTTTGATACTTTTAAATACCAGGTTATAGATGGAATGTGTCATGATAAGTAAGTAGTCGTTATCATGAATAAATATAAGCAAGGTTAATGCAACTATAAATTAAAACTGAGTTTACATGTAACAAACATGTATGCAACTATTTCTTTTGCACCAGCAGTATTCTGTGTTATAAACTGAAAACCTTTGAAATCCAATGCATTAAGTGTGATAACAAATTAAGTTTCTCGGACGTAAACAATGTATGATGGACTAAACACCTCTTCTGATCACCTTTATGTGTGCTCTTTGGGAAAAAGAATACATGTAAAAGTATTTTGATTTAAAATGTTTGTTATTTTTTAACATTACAATAACAACAGTAATTTTAATATATTTTTTTAGGCATAGTATTTAGTTTTAATGTTTAGTATATGATATATCAAAACATCATGCGAGGGAAATAATGTTTAATAATATCCACAATTCGTTAAAAATCTTACTTTGTTGCCAACAGAGCATAAACTTTGTAATTTATGATATTTGGTCCGTCTTTGGAAGGTAGTTTCTTAAAAACACGACTGCAATTGACCTAAACAATTAAAAAAAATAACTATTTCAGGGGAAAGATTTTACCTAAAATACTGAGGTCACGTGTTAAGTTCTGGTACGATAAAGAATCCCTACCGCTCAATGTCACTGAGTGCGATGTATAGGTATTAATTAGAAGATATTAACCATTATACACTTAATTATTGTTTTGGCTTTTTATTTATTAATTTTAAAACATCTCTATATGAGTAAAAAATATCTTATTTGGAACGTAAAATAACATACAATCAATCAATCTTAAACAACTGCTGATAGCAATCAATGGATTTTAAAAACATTTTCTGATATTAATTTAAATGAGGAAGACTATCACCAAATCAGAACGCAACAAACTGTAAATATATCATATCAAGCGTGTACGTACGATATTATGCGGAAAATTATTTTTGAACAAGTTATCGAAGATTGGAGTTAGTGCATTTACCTAAATTTCTATTTTTATCCACATGTGCTAGGAATTTAGCGTTGCAATTGAAATAGCGGAAGTTCCTTTCTGCAAACGGCGCTAAAAAGAATACACAGCCAAACGAAATACATTTGCATTATATTTATGAAAATTAAAACATTCCCTTCATGGCCTTATCACCTTTTATATACAAAGGCACAATTATTGTTTTACAATTAAAATGTACCATATGTTCTTTTTCAGTCCTAACAAATGCTGCGTTGGCACTGTTTGGAATGAAAGGCTGAAAAAATGCATCGGTAAATTAATCAATTTTTACTTTCCTTTTAATTAATCTAAAACAATTTTTGATTCGGATATCTTTAATTCCATTGCTTTTTTTAACAGAATGCGAGATCGGACACATAGGCATTTTTTGCGAAGTACCTTGTGAATATCCATACTATGGAATAAGATGTTTGAACATGTGTAACTGCACCGTAGAGTTCTGTAATATTTCAACAGGGTGCTTGCAAACAATAAGAGAGAGTGATGGTGAGATTTTAAAAAAAAATTCAAAATTTCAACATAATAAATAAAATCTTTAATTTGCAATTCTTTTTGTAATTATAATATTTTTGTAATCCAACTTTAAATGTAAGAAATAGTTTTCGTAATTTCAAGATGAAAATTATAATTTATTGTATGTCATTTAAGTTACTTTTTTGATTATAACAGCTGATGTATGATTACTCCTACCTTTAAATATTTTGCTATTTAGTTTGTAGTCTTGGAATGCAACATCTACAAATTTTTTTTTTTTTCCTGATTTGTTACAAGTCTACTTTTTTCTTCTAAATGTAAATAACTATTTTTGCCAAACAGAACAATGGGAAAGTAACCTGAAGGTTTATATTTTCTTTTTTCTATTTTGTCTGTTCCAGTGTCATTGGAAGAAAACAATAAGATCGCTACAGCATATTCTTCTAAAAATAGTAAGATGACACCTCGACAGACAATACAAAGATATTCTACATTGAATTTTTCATCAACCTATCTCCCCAATGTGAGACAATTCCAAAGAAGAAGATTGAATGTTCTGCAAACATGTTTAGTAGTTTTTGGAGTGCTACTTTGCATTACTGTTATCGCATTAGGGTCCTTTATATTTCGCAAAAAATTTCCAAGATATCAAGCAAATTGCAAAGAAAATACAGTTTATAGCGAAATCAGAGAAGTAGAAAAAACAACAGTTGCGGTCTAGTACATGTACAAGTCATGCTACTATAACGTTTTTACAAAGTACAAATAATTATCTATTTTGTTCGCTGAGGTTTCCTTCCTAAGAATCACGTTTATGATATAAAATCAAAACAAACGTAGATAGCAATGACAACAACTGACTTGAATTAACTACATATATTTTTTTCCTTGGTCCTATCTGGATAATGATTAGTAAACTAAAGAACAACGAGCTGTTACGAAAGAATCACTTACAATCAACCAAAATAATCAAATGTAAAATATATCTATGTAACTGCAAACTCAGTGGTAAAGCGAACGATTCTGTTATTTCCCGACACAGTCTGAAATTACCCTAAAACACACCCTAAAAATCATAAAGTCCAGATACATCTTAAGACACACAAACACATGCTAAAGTCACCAAGACCCCATAGCTTTTAACAGGACCCTATTACCGTTGGTAAGACCCAAGCTAAAGTCACCGAGACACCATAGCTAGTCACAAAGACACTAGGGAACTGGGTCACTTGGCTGAGTGGTCTAAATAACAATTATGTTGTTTCCCGACACACCCCGGGTACCCTTCCCAAGTCACCTAACTCCGACAAAGAGTTACACCAAAAGTAAGCGAAGATAGAATGACCCCTTATTTATACTATTTCCCCTTTGCTAAATTACTACTGATAAGTTAAAAATTCTGATCATTTGGTTCGCTAAAATATTAACTCTGATTGGCTACTTATAATATGATTGATTGGATGATTCAAAACCTATTTCAATCCACTTTGCTAATTCTGATTTATTGGATTACATATTGAAATAGAACACGAAAGAAAAATCACACAGTAAGGTTTAGTTTTAAATTATTATAAATGAAAGTTGTGTTGGGGAACATATATATTTTTTTCATACAAAATTTTCTTTAAAACAAGGCAGTTTTAAAGTATGGATGAACTGGACTACATCTCTTCATCAAGGAAAAAACTAGGCAAAATATCCATTTGGGGATATGCACGTATGTCAAACTATATGTTATAAATTATATCCGTTTTAAAATATCGCATTCATTCATAAAACATATGAACATTACAAACAATATTCAATACAAAAAGTACAGAAAACAGTAAAAAAAATGGAGCAGAGCAAACGCAGATCTCCAAAACATCAGAGACAGGATCAGGTACCATGGAGGAGTTAGCATCCCCTGCCATTTTATGAACAATGATATAGTATATATTTGTATATGCAGCATTATTTTTAAGTGCCTTGGTCAATAGATCCGGGGCGCATATTGTTTTTGTCCTGTCTTTCCCTTTGTTTGTTTATTTGTTTGCTTGTCTGCAAACTTTGCCATAACTTTTGAACCATGCAAGAGAAATACCTCATAATTTGTATGCATATCCCAGTAATAAATCTCTTTTAAATGACACCCCAACGGCAATGACCTTGACTCTGACTTATATGCTAAAAATAGCTTTCACTTTTCAACCATGAAATAAAGAGACTTCATATGTAGTATGCATATTCTACTTATTAAGTTCTAAACGATGATATAAATGTCAATGTCCTTCAAACTTTAAACTTTACCATAACTTTTGAACAATAAAATATAGAGACTTCATCTTTTGTTTGCGTACTTTACTCATTAAGCCCTTTCACATGACACCAATGTCAATTACCTTTCGCCCTTGACTGTGACCTATATGATAAAAATAGCTTTTTAACCTTAAACATAACTTTTGAAGCATGGGAGATAGAGACTTCATATTTGGTATGCATATTTCGCTAATTAAGTTCTTTCATATGATACCAAGGTCGATGACCCTGTGATCATGACTTTTCTGCTAAAAATAATATTTTTCGAACTTATTATGTGTTACTGTACCGCCCAAAATAGTTAAACATTGCAAATTCTTACGTAAACTAGGTGGTATACATTAAGCAAGAAACTACATGTAAATTGGGCCTACTCAGCCAGGGATTGGACTCTCGACTAATGTTTTAGCAGGAACAACGTCATCGTCTCAAGCCACGGTTCGGAGTCCGCAAATACTTCTCTCTCAAGCCACGGTTTGGAGTCCACATAAAGCTTTCTCCTATCCGTGGCTGCTTGATCACAAAAAGTGTCGTAATCTTGAATATTTACACCTCCCTATTTTGACGTCATATGCAGTCAGTGGCAATTTTTTTTCCATCGCAATTGAAATCAACAATTGACGTCAACAGTATACAAGATTTATTTCCTATTTTGCGATTGGATATTGAAAGGTTGCAATAAAGTTTATCATCCAACTATGCTTTACTCGCATTGGTCAATAATTTTTATAAGCTACGAAAGATTCTCTACTCGTTCAACCACAGCCAAAATGGGAGAGGATCGTACATTTTGCCCATGGTTTGCGACGATGGAACAACGTTTTAGGCATGCAGATAGAAAACCAAGACAGGTTAAGATAGTTAAAATTCAACAAACAGCTTTATCATCTGCATACGCAGTTGATCCAATACGCTAGAACATGATCCATATACACACAAAGAACATGGGCGTGTTTGGCGTGTAATCTGCAGGAATCGGTTGTACGAATAATTCATAGTTTAAATGCCAAGTCAAGCAGACAAAAGTTCTGCACATCAAGGAATGTTACTTTATAATAAAGTAGTTTTAGGAACTATCACTCTTCTAATATTATGTTATAACACATCTTATATAACCTTTATAACTTTATATAAGATTAAAAAGAGTAAATCAACGCATTTTAGATTTCAGCAGTTGGAAATAAGAGCGTTCAGAGAGAGAGAGAGAGAGAGAGAGAGAGAGAGAGAGAGAGAGAGAGAGAGAGAACTTTAAGAACAGCAAACGTATTAAATAATTTTAATTACATTTGAGTATCTGACAAATTACATTAAATATCAACATTAAGCGGATTCTTCTCTAGAATCTGTTTCTGCAACATCAGCTGCATCGCACAGTGAAGAGGTGAATATTTCAGTAGCAGCCTGGTAGCCCTTGTGTTGTGCGAACGCAAGGTACCACACTACCGCATATAAGTGCGCAACATCCGACTGTTCTTGAACCACCCTTGCACTCACAATACCACCCTGTCACATTTTCCTTGGAATACTCAATCCAGATATTGCATGATTTTCTTGACGTATGTCGTGATTATATACGTATATTAAGTAAGTCTGATTGCTCGAAAGAAAGATCAATTTTATAGTCACCCTCCCCCAAGTCTTCATCCAAATAATTTCGGGCTTGTTTAATTTGGTACCCCCCAAAAGTCAGCATACGCGATTCATCTTCATTTAACTTAGGAAATTCTGGTAATGCATTTTGTGCTTCCATATTAGTTCACTTTTTTTATTTTCTCTGAATTTTAAGTTTGGATATTTTCTGATGCTTTCTTGAACTCAGTTTTTTTCTATTTTCTAGGGCTGTTAGTCTCATTTTGCGAGCTAATTCGTCATCATTTTGATCGTTGCTTTTTAAAGGGGGCCTGTATTTATTCATTATTGCACACACGATTTGCAAGAAACCTTTTATATTAGGTATCTGGCTGTTAGGGATAACATTGTCTGGAAACTTTCATTTTTTAATTCTTTCATTTGCTGCCTCAACTACCCAGCGGACTTTTTTCACAATACGTGACATGTTAGCCTCTGCTGTGTTGTGTTGCTTAGAGGACTTTTGTAGGAAAGCGGGCATTTTTGTTTGATAACTAAGCTCAAGAAATTCAACGGTATCTCTAAATCCGCGATCTACAATTAATACGTCATTTTCTTTGAGGAAGTTCATTATGTTGTTCCTTTTTTTCATGATATGTTTAATTATGGAAGCATCATTATTTTTGCCATTGGACAAATAAGGATCCATTACATCAACAATATAGCCTGTTGTTGAGGTGATAATAAACGGTTTTACAATTGGTCTGTTCTTGTGCATTGAGTAGTTAAGGCGTTGAAAGGACAAGATACGATAAGACCAGTATTTGGCCCCCTATTTTCGGTGTATTTCAGAATGATCCAACAGTTTATCCATAAAAACCTGTAGTCACCCATGCCACAAAATGAGTGTTGGTTTTAAGATTTAGTATATACAGGGGTCACAGTGAGGTCAGGAAATAGGTCAATTTTCGAAATTTCTCATTTTTATGCAAATTTTCATTAATTTTACGGCACATTTTCTTTCGGAAAACATAGAGCACACGCTTGCCTATCTACCAAATCTATATATTTTATACACTGACATAAGATGCAGTTTATGTGTAAAAATCTCAGATAGGCAAGCTTGTGCTCTATGTTTTCCGAAAAGAAATGTATCCAAAATATGATTAAATTTCAATAGAATTGAGGAAATTCGGGAAAATGTCCTATTTCTGCACCCTCTGGTGGCTTCCAATTAAACTTTGAATCCAAATAAGTGCTTGTCTTAAAGTAATCATCATTTTAACTTCTTAACTACAAACTATCACAATTTTACCAGTGTTTTGATTTTTGTATCAAATAAGGGGCCATGCAGATTCGGCTGTTACCCTATCTTGTCCTTTGTATGCAGAACTTTTCTGAATAAATACGTATGTTCCATTCATTACCAAAATGACGATGTCGGATATAGGATCTGTGAACAACTGCTTTGAAATGTCTGTTGTATGTGTACCTATGATAGATTCACGCGAAAGATGATTGAATCCTAGGTTAGATTGATTTACAAGAGCCACTCCGAGATGGTTTGTTTAATGATATGGGCAATTTACCAAATCCAAACACCGTAGAGATCAGAGCATTTGAAAGACCGTGCTTCATTTTGAAGAGGAAAATACCCAAAGCATTTCGTTTGATTTTTCTTTAGAATTATCCATTGATGTGATATGTTTGTGAAGGTCATTGAACTGACATTTAGAAATCCCTAGAAGTGATTGGTAGTCAACATCAGTCACTGTGTGATTATCAAAACACATTCGACGGTTTTCAGAGACAGATGCAACATTTCTCAACCCTTCAAACAACTGCAATATTTAAGTAGAAGACAGAGTTGTACTCTTTTTCCTGAATGTAGATATTTCACAGTGAACTGAGGGCTTTATATGTTTGCCAGTCAAATGAAGTGGACAACATGTACAACGCACACCAGCGGGGATGAAAACACCAACCGGATAAAGAGGTCCATTCTGGCCTCTTTTGGAATAACTTTCAATGTTATTCGCGTGCGTCTACATATTACACAACTTTTGTTGCACTTTCCTGCTGACACTATTGGCAATTCAATTTTGGTACTCACTTTTGGACTATTCTGTACAGTTAAATCTCTTTTTAACGAAATTCTGTATGTGTCGCATATTGAGTCAGAAGAACATGTACAGTAGCAATACCTTTAGCGTGTAAAATTTTTGCAATGGCTTTGCTGAGTGGGCGCTTCTTTTTAGTCTTCAGTTGCTTTTTACCGACACAACACCCATACTTCAATGGGGGCACCATTTTCACATGTTATGTAAACAGTACCGCATTAACGCTTTTTTGGCTTATATTATAAAAAAAAAAATAAATATCAACAAAAAAAGATCAAAATTGAATATATATATTAAATGTGAACAATTGACAAATACCTGCATTGTTAGTTAAATAATAAAAAAAAGTGTTCCGTGAGAGGATCGAAACCAAACGTTTCGATACTTTGGCATTAAAAACCAGCTATTCTACCACTGAGCCATCACCGCTTCGAAATATTCGAGTTTTAAAGAGTATAATGTAGCAGTGCTTAAAAGCCAATCGATTTTTTGGGGGGAAAAACTTCATTTTTAATAGTCTCTGGGTCTTCTCTACATTTTTTTTAGAAATGTTTGATAGTTTCCTTAAGTAAAAATGCACAGTAATCAAATTTTGATTTCGTGGAGTAACGACCCAGAGATAACAAAAAGTAAAAAGTGTTGAAAAATGTAACATTTTTAACAAAATAACTCTTGCCATATTTCATTACTGTTTTTAGCAGATTGGGACATAATATCGAGATATTCTTATTTATTTCTATCACACAGTATCCTGGAGTATCATTAAAATGCTAAAATATCATATAAATTCGTGCCGAATACACATTAAAAACGCCCTCGTTCTTTCTGAAAGAAGAAAGCTTTTGACAAATTAGTTGATGAAACAAGAATACTAGGAGTCTCGTTTAAGGCCGATATATTTGTTAGTATTATCGTCGATACATTGCCCGGCCTCTTTAGGAAATATAATCTATCATTAAGCAAATATGGACTGGCGTTTTTCATACAAATTGTTTGTTACTTTGTGATCATGGTGCATGGTTTATGATCGCAATGAATAGTATAACAAGTACTTCACTGAGATAATAAAGTTTTTTTTTCCATTTGCTTAAATTCAATAACAATGCATAAAACGCATAAATATATATCACAAATGACGAATAAATAAAGGATTAAACAGAAATAAATTGTGATTCAATACAGACATCGTTATTTTTCTATGGAGAAACAGTGAGATACTTGTATTTAGTTCGAAGTCAAAGGTGAGCGCAATTAAAAATCCATACTGTTAGATGGTAATCATGCCTTTTGAAATTAAATGATAGTATAATTATTATACCCGCACTTTCTAAAGAAAGTTCGGGTACATTGTTGTTACTCATGTCCGTCCGTCCGTCCGTCCGTCCGTCTGTTCTCATTTCACACAAAGATTGCCCATGACCAAAGGCTGTGTCATGACCTTGACCAAAGGTCATTTGGGGAACTTTAAGGTCAGTGGAAGAAAAATTTCATAATTCGTGTCTCCTCCATATCTTTCTCATGGATAAATTTGGTAGGTTCTCATTTCACACAAAGAATGCCCATGACCCAAGGGTGTGTCATGACCTTGCCCAAAGGTCATTTGGGGAATTTCAAGGTCACTGGATGAAAAATATCATAATTCGTGTCCGGTCCATATCTTTCTAATGGATAAAATTGATAAGTTCTCATTTCACAAAAAGATTACCAATGCCCCAAGGGTGTGTCATGACTTTGACCCAAGGTCATTTGGGGAATTTCAAGGTCACTGGAAGAAAAATTTCATAATTCATGTGTGATACATATCTTTATTATGGAAAAACTTACTTCCTAAAAACCCAGCGTGGGGTATTTTGTCCCGTTTGGACAATTCTAGTTAAATTCTGTTTTTAATTTCAGACTTGTAATGAATTAAGAATATGAAATACTTATAAGATCAAGGCCAATGGGTCACATGGTTACCTGAAAATATTATGCTCAATTTGATGAATACATGTATTATGTAAATTATTGAATTATATTGACTTTTTCCTTGGTAAAGCCCAATTTGAAGGAGTGTGAATTTAGAGGCAATCACTTTAATGCGCGTATTAATGTCTCATGACAGCATCTAGTTATGATTATAACAAATTAAAAAGAAAACGAAACAAAAAATAATGCGTTAGAATATTTTTTTATTCAATAAAATACATCAATAATATATCTCTTTTTTATAAATTATTTTGGGGTTGTGACATCCATGACATTTTAATGGACAATTTTCATATAGCATGATTTATATAATAGATTGTTCACATGATTATGTATTAGGATGACAAGACTATACATATGTATATGAAGAGAGAGAGAGAGAGATAGAGAGAGAGAGAGAGAGAGAGAGAGAGAGTGTTATCAATCTAAAAATGTTTCAACAAGCACTTAATGAAAAACAGAGATATATTACAATTCAAAGAAAGCCATTTCGGAGGCAGTAGTTTTAACTCACCTTCATTTAAATGTACAGTTTTATGAATACATAGGCGTCGGAACCGGGGAGGCTTGGGGGCCTTAGCCCCCCCCCCCCTTTTTCCAAATATATACTTATTATAGACATTGAACATTGTTTCAAAGGTTTAGCCCCCCCCCCACTTTCCACAGAGAGGTCGCAGCAGTATAGGTTAAAAATGGGGAAAGTGGTGGGTTTTTTTAAGAAATTGGAACTGAAGTTCAAACCTAACCCCCCCCCCCCCCCCTACATAATCGTGTTTGGGACATTTCTTTTTTTTTTTTTTTTTGGCTGGTCAGGTTTCCTTTTTGAAGGTATAATTTTTTTTTTGCACTTAGCTCCCCCCCCCCCCCCCCACTTTCAATTTCCTTCCGACGCCAATGGAATATAATCGTGTGGAGGGATTAGTAATGAATGTACACTTGTGTATGAAATTTCTTGTAATGATTATTACCCTAAATTCTTAGTCTCAATCTTTCTGATTCGTTAGTGTCTTCTACACATAAACGTATTGAGTAGTGAAAAAGTTAATCACACATGAATACGCCGGAATAAACATTTTGTAATCTTCAACCAAGGAATTTCCCGCCTGAGGTCTAAGCCAATGGCAGATCTTTGAAGTCTTTCATCAAATCTATATGCAAGACATAAATGATGAATCAAAAAACATATGAAACCAGAAGTCTGTGTCCAGACTGTAGCTCTAACGGTTTGTAGTTTAAACAAAGAAAAGTGGCAGTTGGGTACTTGAAAGATCGCAACAGCAATAAACAGAATAATGATCATGCATCTCATAGTTCAATACTCGCATGCCACATTATACATATACTATAATAAGACTAACACTGTATTTGGAATCGCATTATTTAAGTTTTTCACAGAAACTAGTAAACATGGCAACACCATTCATCGAAATCAAAAACCGATAGAGAGAATTGTGTATCTTAATGTAGTCTACATGTGCGCCAAATTATACTGAATTAAGATTAAAACTGTAGGAGGATTAGAACTTTCAATGTTTTCACGGAAATTTCTATTTTTAATAACCACGGCAAAACCTTTCATGAAAATCAAAAAACCGAAACACAGAAATATGTATCTTAATGTAGTCTACTTGTGTGATAAGTTAAAGTGAAATCAGACCAAAACTGTAGGAGGAGTAGCATTTTGAAAAAAAAAAAATGTTTACAGACAGACAGCTAGACAGACAGACGGAAGGACGCCGGACACATTACTATCGCATAAGCTCTTCTGGTCTCTGACCAGTAGAGCTTAAAATTATGTTGCATGCGTGATATGCAATTATAAATGAAATAAAATGCCCATGGTCCACATCGTTCGTCTGAGTAGCTTTGACTATGCTGTTCTTAACCAGATACACCCCTTGTAATACATATTGTGGCTCCACCCTACACCATGGTTCATAATTTGGACAATTCAAAATGCGTTCGCTTTTCTTGCCCAATAGTTTCCGAGAATAAGAATTCTTTTTAAAAGTTTTTTTCCGATATATTTCTATGTAAAACTTGGATTCCCTATTGTGGCCCCTCAAAACCTCCGGGGTCGTGGTTTAAAAAAAATAGAAATAACACTGCATCCACATGTTTCAGCTTCTCTGACACGGTGGCTCTTCGTCAGAAGAATTTTAAAGTTTTTTCTAGTATACATTTCTATGTAAAATATTTTGATTCCCCATTGTGACCCCGCAAAACCCCCGGGGTCATGATTTGAACAATTTAGAATCTAAACCACCGCAGGATGATTCCAGATAAGTTGAAGTTTTTCTGGTCAATTGGTTTTTAGCGACACTCACCATATTTTAATAATTTAGACTTCCCTTAAGGATGCTTTGTATCAAGTTTGGTTAAAATTGGCCCCGTACGTGGTTCTTGAGAAGAAAATTTGAATAGTGTACAGATTGAATGACGACGGACAAAATGTGATCAGAAAAGCCTTCGGCTAAGGTGAGATATAAAACTAGCATTTTATTTTGCACCGCTTACCACGCTTGTGTGATGGAATGACTTCATTTATGAGTTCTCTTGTCTGGATCATTAGTTTTTTAGGTGACTCTCTGATTTTTAAAATATTCTTTTTAGTGTCTCTACTCACAGAAGTGAAAAATTCTGAAAGTTAAAAAAGTTAGGTAAAATAAAATTGCACAATCAAATAAATTTCGTGTATAAACTTTCAAAAGATTTATATTGATCGAATAAAATTATTCCATTCAAGTTTGAGTGATTCTTACTTTTTGGGCAATGAAATTTCTTTTTCCGCCAAAATATTATTGACAAGATTACTGCAGACACTAGAACAATGACAACAATCACACACACAGCAACCCTGAAAAAAGTAATGAATAACTATATATTCAATTTGAAAATGATAGAAGTCTGAAAGTTTCTGACGAACAGAAGCTTCATAATGGCACCAGTGCTAACGAGAGTAACTGTGGATCTGTTCTTCACATTTTCCCCTTTTTTTAAATTTTGATTCATAATATTAGCCCCAATCCACCACCGGGGACTATGCTTTGAACAATTGTAAATCTACATTTATACACACTCTCTGGAAAGCTCTCATACAAGTTTCACCTTATCTGATCCAGTTGTTCCCAGAGTTCCCCCCCCCATATTCTAAAGAAAATTGTTCATTTACTTTTGTGGTCTCATCCGACTAGAGTCTAGATGTTAATAATTTGGAATTTATTTGATCTGCAAAAAATATCTTCTATATAATTTTAAATTTTTTTAGCCCAGTGGTTTTTGAGAATATTTTTTTAAAATCTTTACCTTTAAATATTTCGATGCAAATTTGATCCCCTTCTGTGAAAAATTTATAATTTAACACTACATTACGTTTGAAATTTACCACAAAAGTTTCAAAATTGAACTTCTACTCCTGTGGCTATTGAGAACTTTTTTAGTGACTGCAACTTACTTTATATATTCTTGATTATCTCCCTTGAAAAAGAGCTTGGCCCTTAATTTAACAAATCTTATTTCCCCTTCATGCATTTGTTATATGATATTGGGTTAAAATGAAGGAGTATGCATTAGCATTTAAGTGACCAGTGGTCAATTGTTGGTATAAATAAGCTACTACATGTACAAATAAAATTTAAAGATTATACAAAAATTGGAAATGATTTCTTCAAGTGCATCTGGAGAATGATGTATGTTTGAGGATGGAATAATGTCAATTTAAATATTCAAAATATGTCATATTCAAATTTCAAGATATTGTTTCAAATTTTGAAGAAATAGTGTAACAAATGTAAATGTTATGTGGCATAAGCGGGGATATGAAGAACGGGGACGAACATAATGTATTCTTTAGTAGTGAATCAGAATTTGATATTCTAGATCTCTTGTTGCATTTTATTTAAATGATGAAATATTTTACATGATAAATACTAGTAATAACGTGTATTGAAATGTTTAGTCTATTGTGTATTGTGAAATCATCTATTACTATTAAAAATATTAAAAATGGATTGTTTAATCTATTTATAACACAATTAGCCAATGTGTTTGGATTAAGACGACTTTTGTAAGTTTATAGTTTTATTGTAAAGTCACAGCAAAGGTAACAAAAAATGGTACATGAAAAAGTTCAATTACAAAGATCTCGGAGCCAAGATGGTGAAAGCTCACATGGTCATTATGTCACATAGGTCTCGGAGACAAGTTCGTAAAAGCTCTCATGGACCGTCTCGGAGCTAAAATGTTAACAGTTATTGATACTCAGTGTGCGTATCTTTTGTAAAAGAAGCTGCATCATAGGGTTCACATATTTGGTAATAGCAATTAGTTAGTTAGAGTGTCACTTCATTAATATTAATATTGTCCGCCCCTCACTGAAGCTCTGTCTCCTTATAGGATAAGGCAATGTCCACTGTTTACATTAACATTATGCATCTTGCACATTCTTCAGTTAATTAGATGGCTGCAGCTTTGCACAAAGTCTGATTGGAAGTGTCAATGCTCGAGAACAACACATCGTAAAAACTAATTGTCCGTCAAATGAAGATGCTCTGTTATTGTATTCTATCTCCCAGAGTTTGTAAACAAGTTCGTAATTAATATATTATTGTCCGTCGCGCTACACACTGATAGTATCAATTATAATTCATAACATAATATTAAAACATAGATAAATGTACTGTACACATTAATATATCAATCAAACTAATAATTTATACGGTCATTGTGTTACATATTATAAGAAATGTCATTCAGATCGTGCCTGTTTATAGGTTGGGTACATGTAACAGATGCACTTCCGACAACCTATGAGATACTCTGGTCATGAAGGTACTCACATATTGTAATCTTATAATCCATAAGTCATTTTGCATGATTATTAAAAATAATAACAAAACTTGGGTCACTCCAATCAAGCTTGGTGATTGTAAGAGTTGTTCCGCTTGGTGTGTCCTATCTCTTGCATAGCCGAGCGGTTTTTTTTTTCGCTATTTGTTCTTTTTGCTTCTTAGATTATTTTGGCCACTAATTTTAGCTTTCAGCTCATATTTTATGAAAACTATATTAAATGCTTTTGGTGAAAGCAAATGAAGAGATCTTGGATAAGGACTCAGTACAATTACAATTCACAAGGATTTTAATGCTATATATTAACTTCATGAAAACTATTTACCGTGGAAAAGTACATGTTCACAATAATATATAAAAAAGAATCTTACTGAACAAAAGATGAATCTGGTGAGGTAGACCCATTAAACTTCTTACTCACTGCAGTCGCATTCGTGTCTTTAATCAGGTTGTTAAATTTGAAACATTCTTGATCTTAAAAGAGATAATAATGACAAATTATACACTCTCTCTCTCTCATACAGAAACATGTGTGAGAGTGCATTTGTATAATAATATGTAAGGGTACATTTGTTTGTGTGAGAGAAAACAAAATCCTTCAAGGTGCTATCATGTGCATGTACTAAGAAGGAAATTCATAAATGAGATCAAGGAATGACTATACGAAAGTGAAATTCTAAAATGATATTTATAGCTTACAAAGAAAACTTTGACTGGAATTGAGGTGATACGGGCATTCGTTACAGTCGTGTTCATAATGTTCTTGTAGAAAACCACCTCCATGCGAAAATTCTGCACACTTTCGACCTACAGTAAACAAATAAATAAATGATATTATATATGTTCGTATGTTTGTTTTTCTCAACATTATAAATAGAGAAAGTATCATATTACCGACAATAATTATTTCCTCAGCACACATTTCAGTCGTGGCATTGCCCCAAACATTTAATACGCAATGGTACTTGAATTTTTCTTTAGATGTACAATTTTGAAGAACATTTTGGCAGCCAAATTCTGTAGCTCGAGATCTCCATTCTGCTTCATTTTTAGGACATGATGAAGTGTATTTCATCGTGGATAGTGACCCAAGACATCTCTCCCTACTCTTCAATGAATAAGGGACCATTACTTCAGTAATCTTGTTTTCACCATTGAACAAATTTAATTTCAAAAGACTGTATTTTTTTTATAGGAATATGAGACCATTATCAATAAGAAAACGAAAATCCGAATAATAGTAAAACTATGGGATAAATTTCACATTTTGATACTAACCATTACTGATAAGTGGAACAGAGGTGAAAGTATCAGTAAACCGACCATTTCCCGTTTTCCAGTCATCTTTTTCGTTTCTTTGCTTTTAATAAAGAATAAATCAAAAAAAAAAAAAAAAAAATTAAAAAATAGCACAATCCCTCTATCGTGTTGTAAATTGTGCATTTACCTCCCCTAGTAAATTCAAAATTTACAACATGATACCTCTCTTAACTAAATATATACAACATGAACATATAGTACATGTATATACAGTAAAAAAAATTCCCTTTTTCAATAGGAATGTTTTTTTAATCAGGAATAAGCGAATTTGAAAAAAAAAACAGTTATACATGTAGCAAGTAACTGAAGATGTCACAGCAGATATAATGCTCATAGTGTAGACACTGCCCTACAAGTGCTTATCAAAGTAAGTCTACGCCCCCCCCCCCCAAAAAAAAGAACAAGTTCTTTGAAAAAGGATTGTGCATGTGCTTCATCATTTGTGTAGATTAATGAAAATGATCTGTTCATTCTCTAGCTGATAACATGGATAACGATTATGAAAACAAGATTTTTCAAAATAAAATTTGCACAGATTTTCTTTCGAAAGATATTATAGATCTATATGAGTTACATTCTTACCGAGTGATTCTCAACACTTTTGATCTCCTCCTTCTTGCGAGAATTTTAAATTATGAATTGAAAGCAATGTTGTCAAATTGACTACTTTTCATTGGCTGAAAAAAAAAATCAAAACAACAAAAACATCCGTGTATACACTCGGCAGACCTCGGTGAACGTGGTATATAAAGCCGAGGATGCCGAATGCTAAAAATAGCTATTTGGTATCGTTTCTCTAATCGGCTAAAAAAAATTATTCTCGTTCAGATCAAGGAAATCCCCGGCAGTAAACCCCGTACGAAAATCTTAACCGTTTTCCGGCCGGAGTCCGGGCGGACTGAGACGGATTCCGGTTAAGTGCTAGGAGGACCAAGCCGTACCTAAGGCGGACATGGAAAACGTCTAAGCTTTAACCGTTTTCCGCCTCGTATCTTAGGTGGATTCCACCTTAAATCCTAGGCGTATTTTTGTTAGACGTTTTCCGGCTTATCTCTTAGAAGGAATCTGCATTAATCTTAGGATTGTGAACAGTTTAAATTATGACCACATGTTTTAGTTCTCTAGATGACCCTGTTTTCCTAAGGCACTAATGGGGGAGATATTCGTAAAAAATAGTCAAACATAACTTTTAATCAATTTATTTGACTTCGAGTATTATGCCTTATATTACATTGAATATTGCATTTCCTAGATGAGTAAGTTTTTTTGCTGCCATATTGTATACCAGATATACGTTTCCAATGCGCACCTGCTTGACCCCCTCTAAAGGGGCGGAAGTTTTCAGCCAGAGCCTCTTTTTGGATGCACTGGTCAGTTTGAATGCAGATTTTGAAAGTGATGACTGTTGTCAATTTCGTTGATGAATCTTTATATTTCATTCAGTTAAAAAGGAACTTAGGCAAGATGTATGCCTGTAAATTATTATTAAGAAGATGATTGCTCATTCGTTATGTGTTTTTGGGAAAAAAAGAGTGACAACTTATAGTGTTATTCTATTGAGCTTTGAAGTGAAGCAAATTATGCTCGGCAGTGAACATCATGTGCTAAATGGACAGGGAAGGACCTCGGTCCAGGAATAAATGTGGAAAACAACGGTAAGTTAAATTTTAAGCCGTGTTTTGTTTTGTTCTTTCCCCCCCCCCCTCTCTCTCTCTCTCTTTTAATTTTGTACAGCCAAAATTTGGACTCCACCATTACTCTGTTAATTAATTCCAATAGCATTGAGGTCCCATGTATTCACAATACACTCTCCACTAACCCAGATCTTTAAAAAAAAAATGCGCATAAAATTTCAGGTCGCCATTTCTTATTGCCAAATGTAGGAGAGCCTCACCCCCCCCCCCTCCATTGCAAATTTTCTCAATATTATGAGTGTTTCCTTTTGGAGTAAAATTTTTTAAAGTGCAGAGATAAAAGACAGGAAAAAAAACTAAATTAATTCATTGGTCAATTATTAAGTAACATGTCCTTTTCTTATTTTAATGTGTTTTCCGGAAATATGATTTCCCTTTAAAATTTGCGACCGTCACTTACTTCCAGTTTTAAAATCACGGTTGGAAATTTTGTTATGATTTGTGTGTAAGCACAGTGTTTTAACCAGTGGTTAGTGGAATTGTCACACAAACACCCTTTTAAAATAGTAGTTCGCTGCTTAGTTTGGATCAGGAGTCAGGTTTGAGATCTGTAAGTCACCATTTACATTCCATAACATACATGGATAAGAGTTTTACTCATGTATAAGTTAGATCTACATATTCCATGAGTAGCTATTTATTATCATTTGATTATACATGTTAATTAAAAATATATTTGTAGAAAGGGGTCTTATGTTAGTTCTTTTTTCAAATGTATGAAAATTATGAAATAATTGAATAAGAGATTAAAACCTCTTTAATATTGAAATAGTAAATATCAGGATTTTTCTGCAGTGCCCTGAGTGCAGTGTTATACATTTCAGCACTTTGAGCTGTACAAGTACTCAGCGATTATGGCTGATAAAGGTAAAATGAGGATAGCGGCAACTATCAAGTCAGGATGAAGACCAGGAGCTACCGTCCATCCACCGGCCTTACCAGTAAACAGGCAATTCTGCTCTTCTCATTTGAGAGCTTGCTGAAGATTCATGGGAAAAAGAAATGCAAATCTAATGTGCTTCATTCAAATGTAGTTGAGAGTACAGGGGAACCAGGGAACCAGTTTATCTATGGACGTAACCGACTGACCGCTACAGCAGGTTATGAGAGGTAAGAATACATGAAGATATCAGACAACTGATAGACATGTTTTGGTGTTGAGAAAAATCAAACAAGAATGTTTGCATCCTAGCTGATCTGTAATACAGAACAGAATTTATAAAAGACTTCATCATGTGTTGTGTGAAGAATGGCAAAGAAAGCTGGAATCATGGAAAAGATAGCTAGGTTATACCAGATAGCTTAGGAAGGTGAACACTAAAAATGACACACTATTTCCTTACAGACAGAAAGAATTTTGTGAAAATATTCAACCAGTTGTAAATTAACAGCTAATTGTTCAATCAAGTTTTGGTACAATATTTTTTATCTTTTAATTTTTAATTTCATGTGAAGGCAAGGCAGGACATTTTCAAATATAAACATGTTTTGTAGTCATTGAATTTTTAAAGAATGAAAAAATAAATGATATATAATTTGTATAATTTAATTTTTTTTATTGTTAAGTGTTAAGTTTGTAAAAGATCTGATACACTGTGATAAGTACATGTAGATTATGTAAACATTAATGCAAAATCCCTCTAACCATTAGGCGGAATACCCCTTGCTAGTAAGGCAGAATACACCTACCTGAAGTTAGGCGGAATACGCCTTACAGGTTAGGCGGAATACGCCTTACAGGTTAGGCGGAATACGCCTATTGTAAGTAAGGCAGAATACGCCTTGCAGGTCAGGTGGAATACGCCTTGCAGGTTAGGTGGAATACGCCTTGCAGGTAAGGCGGAATACGCCTTGCAGGTAAGGCGGATTCCGCCTTGCAGGTAATCCATATTAGGAAAGGCGGAATACGCCTTAACTCATTTAAATATTTCGAGCCCTATTACGCCCTGACTCCACCCGGACTCCGTCTAATAGTCTTATTAAGTTCCTTATAGATGATAGGCGGATTCCGTCTTCTGAATTCCGCCTGGAGTCAGGGCGTAAATTTTCGTACAGGACGTATTGGCTTGAATCGCACTTCCTCCTTGACCCATTTAATTATTTGTGTATTACATGTATGTATATGTGTGGTTTTGAGGGAATATCAGTTAAACTGATCTGAAATGCACTTGTTTCGATATTTTATTTACGGTATTAAAGTTCAGCCTTAAAGATGTACAGATGCAAAAAAAGGTAGTTTTAAGTAGCTGCAGATCTGTAGCTCTCCGAAAACATATATATTGATAGACCGGAGAGCTACAGAGCCACCCATTGAAAAAACTGTATATTTATTGCGCACAAAAAATGTGCTCGGTTATCGATTTATTTCTCCATGTTTTCAATATTACTAACCGTGTGTTCCTAACGTATTCTTTGACTCTTTCCACAACAAAACATTCCTCTTAATTGTTGTTACTAGTCCTCCTGCCCCTGATATTGAAATCTTCGGACATTTCGCTTATTTATAGCTGCAGATCTGTAGCTCTCCGAAAACATATATATTGATAGACCGGAGAGCTACAGAGCCACCCATTGAAAAAACTGTATATTTATTGCGCACAAAAAAATGCGCTCGGTTATCGATTTATTTCTCCATGTTTTCAATATTACTAACCGTGTGTTCCTAACGTATTTTTTGACTCTTTCCACAACAAAACATTCCTCATAATCAAGGGCGGATCCAGAGGGGGGGGGGGTCCAGGGGGTCCTGACCCCTCCTTTTTCGAGGACCAAAAAAAGTATACAATACCCCATAAAAAAATTAGAAATATAAATCAAGAGAAAAAGTAAAGAAAGAAAAAAAAGAAATAGAAAGTTGACGAGATTTTACCGGAAACATCAGCGCTGTTTTGTTTAGAATACATGTAACTCTGAAGCTGCTTCCAGTAAGGCATGAAGATTCAATAAACTGTCCATAATTCATAAATATTATATGGTATTAAGCTTTTATTTTTTTTTTATTAAGAGTTGTTTATATTGAACTAGGCTATTAGGCATATGTAGCAAACGCAGCTATATAGTAAAAACTTTATGCTATGACTCTGAGTTCAAACACATAATGGGGCGGGGGGGGGGGGGGGCTTTTCTTTTTAATTCTCAAGCCATGAATAGATATGAGTACAAAATTTATAGGAAGTCCTGTGATCTGAACAAACTTTGTTTATCAAATATTCAGATCATCAGATCATGATAGGGTTAGGCAGTAGAACAAGCACTGCAGCTATTTCAGGTTTTTGCATATTTTTATAAAACACATAGGGGCCTATTATACTATATTTATCACATAAACGTCACATTTCAAAACTACACGTGGGGGTGGTTATGTACGTGATTATCAATTTCATTAAGTTTGATATAAATACCCCAAACTATGCTTAAACTCTTAAGTTTGTGAACGGCACGGTGTAGGGGAGGGGTCTACCATTGAGTTTTATCTTCAGAGAGGGTCAGCTATGTAAAACAAATACATGTGGAAGGCTGGTTGTTACAATGTATCATGAACATTGGCTAACATATACAGTTGTGTGCCAAAAGTGAAGATAATTTTATTTTTTTCTTTTTATATTTCATTGAAAATAATATTTTGTGAAATCACTGGTATGACAACATTTCTTGACAGATTTTATACAAAATTTCTTGATAATCTAAGAAATTGTTGTAGTTTTAAAAAAAGTTTTTATCTGATAAGCATTAATAATTCAAAAAATATTGTAATTTAAGTGTGTGACATGAATTTTTAAGTCATATACTGACAATGAATATAGTCAACATTGATCTTGAATTTTAGAACTGATGTTTAGTGATGAGCTATATTTTAGTACATATTAAAAGTGAAATGATCTTTTAAAGAAAGATTACTACACATTTTCCGGTTTAAGTATTGAAATAAATAATTAAATTGGACAAAAATTGACCATTTCCTTATGATTTCATAAAATATTGTTTTCAATGAAGTATATAGAGAAAAAATAAAATTATCTTCACTTTTGGCATGCCACTGTACAGTAATATATTGACGGCGTGACCGTTGTAGCGAGCGCAGCTATATAGTACAAACTTTATGCTCCGGCTGAGTTTAAACACAAAACGGAGGGGGGGGGGGCTTTTCTTCTTAATTCTCAAGCCATGAATTACATATTTTCATTAGATCATTTACATGTACACAAAGTGGGGTGAAAATTGGGAGCGTTAGATGTTGCAAATGAAACAGTACCTAATAGGTCAAAATGTTGGACCCCCCCCCTTTTACAAATTCCTGGATCCGCCTATGATAATTGTTGTTACTAGTCCTCCTGGCCCTGATATTGAAATCTTCGGACATTTCGCTTATTCATACTGCCATTTAGGTTTCAAAGATAATTCGGTCAAATATGCTTCGTTCAGATGTCAACTACGAGAGAACTTGATAGAGGATAGAGGAATTTTTTGAAATGTTCCATTTTGTGCAATTGAGGTAAGAATTTGGAAAAATTAATCAAGAATCGAGCGCACTTGTTTGTGCGCAATAAATATACAGTTTTTTCAATGAGTGGCACTGTAGCTCTCCGGTCTATCAATAATTTTTTCGGAGAGCTACAGATCTGCAGCTAAGTTTTAAAGTGATAATTCATTTCTAAAATTCGAAATTGGATATAGTTAGTTTTTGAGAGAAACAACGGTACCGGTGGATCCAAGAATCTTAATTTAGAAGAGGAAAGTTAAGCAGACTCAAAAGGACTTAACCTTAAAGCGGGTCTATCAAGATGAGCTCCATTTCAGTTCAACGATCAGTAAAAAAAAAAAATACTAATAATAATGCATTCCCACATTTTTCAAAAAAAAAAAAAAAAAAAAAATCACAAAATTGAATGGGGGAGGAGGGAGGGTGGGCCATTTGTGCCATTTTCCCCCCTTTGTGCCATTTTCTATATAAGTTCAGATAATATTTACATTATTTTGCAAATGTCTTTCCTTATATAACAATGACAATGAAATTGAAGTACAATTTTAAATGCCATGCAGTTTGTCACATGGTCAGATTTTCGTGCATATAGAAAGCAACCTGCACAAGCCATTTAAATTGGAAAATTTAGATTGTGACGTCACATGACGTCGTAGATATGTTGCATTCCCATAACAAAGTAAGTCTAAATATATAGTTCCTATTTTTCTTTGTAACACGAATAAAAAATGTAAATATATATATATAAGAAATAAAATATCTTATTTCAAAATTTCATTTGGAATGACAAGAAGTCGGTACGTGATCAAATATACTATAATAACGCCCTTCGGGCGGGTATTCCCCATTTTCAAAAGTGAGTTATCTCCCCTCAAAATCGGAACTCTTCAACACTAGCATAACTTCCGCGGACTACATGTTACGATAATCCAACAAAATAGTGATCAACTTACGCTGTATTTAAAAATTTTAAAAGAAGGAAACGATTTGCATTTTTTTTAGATAATAAATTATTTTATAAAGGGTCTGTTAGCCCCCCCTTTCTAGAAAGCTATACGAATTAGCCAGGCACGTAGCATCGTCTTTAAAAGTGGGGGGGGGGGGGGGTAGCCAAAGAAATATTTTTTTTCTTACCTGGAAAAGTTGGCAAGCAAAGAAAAACCTTGCCCAAAGTTGAAAAAGCTACTTATTTCAGTACCAGTTCCTTGGCATACAATACTAAATTTCCCTTATATAACTTTACCGTAGTATAAACTGTGTGTGTGGGGGGGGTTGGGGGGGGGGGTTGGCAACCGGTCTATCAATGAACATTTTCAATAGAAAAAGTAATATTGGGAAAAAAGTAGGGGTGGGGCTAAGCTCCTTCACCCCCACCCCACCCCACCCGTGCGTATAGGTACAGAGAACGGATGTGAAGATGGGTTGGACAGTTGAATATGAACCATAGTTGTGAAAGTTAAAAATTATTAGAATTTTTAATTGTGAATTCAATAAAATTACGGTACATATATTTTTTTCACAGATGTACATGTATGTCAGTTACACGGACTCTCTCTCTCTCTCTCCCTCTCTCTCTCCCTCTTTCTGATATTGTTTTTTACACACTTTGCAAAAAAAGAATAACTTATAAAAATAAATACATGTACTTACACTGAAAGGATTTTAAAAAAATAAATAACACTTGAGAAAAGATTGTTTTCAGTTAATTAACGAGAAATACGCTTGGAAATTATAGTATCAATTTCATGTTTCTGCTCTCAATTCTCTGATCTAAAACAAAATGTGTATTTTACTCGGGAATATACATGTATATATGCTTAGATCCTACACTAAAACTTTGATTAAATGCAGCTCAGACTTTATACGACATATGTAACACGAATTCAGATCGATGCTATTTTAATAAGTCTTTCTTCGTTACATGAGCACATGAGATTAAATTATTCATTTAGAATTCCATTCAAAGTTTTAATACTATATAGTGAATCAATTATTTTACAAATAAAAAATTCTAGAAGCACGGTTAATTCAAATGAAATAGGCCTTTAATTGTCACCAAATGAGTTCTTGTAAGTAAAAAGTTCTATGTTATGACATACAATCGAGCAAAAAAGCAGTTTCTTGGTATCGGTCGCGGAAGACGAACTACTGCTGTATATGCAGCAATTTCAGAGGTAAAACTGTAGATGGACATGTCATCAGTCTTCAAAAAATTCCTAGAGATACAATGAAAATATGGCTGCAGCAGGCTAGATTAATTCGTAAAAACTTTATAACTAAAAATTTGTTCCGCACATTTTGTAAATAATGATGATCCGTCTGCAGAACATCCACTACCGAAAATTAGCTTTTTTTTTTTTTTTTTTTTTTTTAAATAGGCCTATTAGAATATGTATCAGCATTTTATCAGTAATTTGTTTGTTTTTTTTTTTTTTTTTTGTAAGGGGGGGGGGGGTCACACAGCACCTTATTATAGTACTACACAGATTAATACAAATCCAGAAAGAGACTATGAGTGGGCAATTTTAAAAAAATACGAATCAGTTAAGATTTCTTTTTATTCACAATCACAATAAAACATTTTTCCATATGACAGAGGCATACACTATGAACATGTTTACATCAAGAACGTCCGCGGAAGTGACTTTATCTAAAGCGCATGCGTATTAAACACAGTAAAAGAGTTCCCTTCAGGGGAAATAACTCACCTTTTGAAAATGGGGAATAGAATTTGATGACGTGACCGACTTCATGTCAATATATCGAATGAAACTCTAAAAATGGTTCGTTATTTCTTAATTTGATATTATTTTTAAACATATGACTATCGGACTAAAATTGGGTTTAATATATTCATTTGGGTCTAAATCGAATATAAACAGTTGATTTTGTTATAATTCTTCTTTTTTCATATACCGGTAGCCAGGGATAAAGTACTTGAGGTGTAATTTTGTATAGATAGTGTGCAAATAATGCCTATTTCAGAAACGAATATCTTTAAAACCCTAGAAGAAGTACAAAAACTTAATACATAATTCAAGTGAACATGGACGGCTTAATAAAAAGGGGGAGTTTCGATAAGGCTGTTTTGCGGCCCCTCACAAAATGTTATGAAATTGTGATATGTTGTAGATAAATGTCTTATCTTCCTAAAAATATGAAAATAATTTATACTGCACATTTTCTGGTCACGTGATAAATAAAAGTTTTAGCATACCCCCTTGCCATCATTTTAGGAGTAGGCATATTTAAAACGGGATACTGAAGTTTTTTCAACGTCAAATTATAAATGAAATGCGATAAATGTGAATAAAGACATCAAATAATCAATTTCAATATTAATTTTTACAGAAAATTAATAAAATTTATTTTATGGGAATTTTTTTTAAGTTGCAACATTTTTCTCGAGTTTTAATTGTAACTTTTCTTTAAAAGAGGGAAAATTTAACTTATAAAACATATATTTACAGAATAGACAGAAACATTTACAAGAGGAATTTACTGACAGTTTATTTTTCAACGTTATAATCAATTTATAACAGTTTAACCGTACGTAGGGAAGCAAATAGAAAAAAAAAGACATGAGATAGATCAACTTTGAGTGTAATTTACAGGTGTTTAGAACTTTTTGCAATACATTTTCATCAACCAAAGTTATAGCGCAAAATTTATTGTGAAATTATACAGTAATATTACTGTATTTAATTTAATTTTAAACCATGCTTTGAAAAAAAATGGATTTCCGTACGATTAAAGAAATGCAAGTACATATTTATATTATTTTAAATTAAAGTATATTCAAAGAATCGCATTGCAATGCTCATTGTATTTTAATATATCAATAATATTAAATAAAGTCAATATATTTTATCAAGATAGCAATTATTAGTCCCTTACCGGTGAAACCAGAGGGACTACAGGTATAGTTTCCGTATCCTCTGTCTAGCTGTCCGTCACTCTGTCTGTCAGTCTGTCCCATTTGTTTTCCGCACTTTTCTCTATAATCGCTTGCTTGCAAACTTTTATTTGATAAACTTATCTTTAGTATTAAGTGTATCTTGCTGAATTAGAGATCGAGTTTGAATTCCGCTTCATTGATTGACAGAATTATGATTTTTTAACCGGGGGTGGGGGGTGTCAATTTTTTTTCTTCCGAAATATAAATGCTTGTAAATATTGTGCTAAGTTTTGGTAAATGAGTTAACCTCGATCAGTAATAGATCATATTTGTATTTTTTTCGCTTCAAAGTTTTTTTTTTTGCAGAATTATTGAATTGGAATTTACATGTTTTTTTTAATTTTAAAACCAGGTTATACTTGCAGTTAGAAAACTATAATTGGTAATGCAATTCAAACTCGAATAAATAGCCAAATGATAAAAAAATACTTAAATAGATTGAGTGTCTCTATTTCATTCTGAAAATTAGAACTATTTTTTTAAACAAGTTAAAGATGCACATTATGTTCTCAGCAACTGAAACTAGGTTCTTGCTTCACCAATTCTAGTTACATTTAATAAGTGCATGTCCAGATCGCAGTTCAAAATACATTTATAAATGCCAAAAATATGTTAAATCCCAAATTCTGCAAAAACATATAAATCAACATTTAGTCTTTAAAAAATTTACGTTCCTACATAAATATGAATTACTAGTAACCACACGGAAAAACATAATGAACCTTCTCTAGCAGATTGGAGCAAGGGTTTCTATTTGAAAAAAAAAGGCTAATATAATATTTTTCTGATATATGTTTGATACAGAACGTTAAGGAATGGACTCGATTTCACTTTTTTGTTCAATCAGTCAGAAAATATAAGTAACATCTGTCATTTGGACCATTTCTGGTAATGTGCAACCCTAAATGTATCATCGGTGCATGTTCATTCAACCTTTTACTCTGAGCATTCATCAATGAAATGTGAGTCAGACCCAGCATCCGAACCAAGTCTAATACTGTGCATCCGAAGATGCATCATGAAGCATGTCTCGTCGTCAAGTATTCATAGTGGCATTGCTTAAAAAAATTAACTTATTTTTAAAAACATTGACCTCGACACATATTCAGGGACGTAGCAACCGGGGGGCCAGGGGGGCCTGGCCCCCCCACTTTTTTCCCCATCATTACCTTTACTATAGTAAATGTTCATTGAAAGGATGGTTGGCCCCCCACTTTATACCATAGTATAGTGATATCAAGGATTGTAGGGAAAAAATTGGAAGTGATAGTAAGTTGGCTTCGAAAAAGTTGGCCACTACCCCCCCCCCCCCCCCCCCCCCCCCCCCCCCCCCCCCCCACGAAATAGGATTTTCGGGTTTGGGCAACTTTTAATTTTGGGTTTTTTTTTTTTTTTTTTTTTTTTGTTGCTTGTCAACTTTTTTCTGGTAAGCAAAAAAAAATTTTCTCTGGTTGGCCCCCCCACTTTCAAAAACGATGCTACGTGCCTGATATTAGCTTAAAACACAGCATCTGAAACCCAACAGATGACAAGGAATTACTGGTCAAGGGACTACATGATATAAAAAATATCTGCTTGAAAAATATTTAACTGGGAACGCCAATGCCGACGGTATTAAGAAAACTCACCCTGTTCCGTGTAGTTGGTCTAAAAATGTGACGTTAACGTTATATGCTGGTGAGAAAATAAGTAAGGAAATAAAGACAGTAACCGAAAATGTATTCTATTGTTAATATTTTCGAAAATTATATTTGATTTAAAAAAAAAATGTGCTACTTTTGGCTTAGTATTTTAACCTGGTGTATGATCAAGTAGCCAGAAGGTTCTAATTTTAGGTATGCAAATTTTAGACAACTTTCAATTTTTGGATATGAAGTGCACACGCGACACTTATCATATTGTAAACTGTTAGTGTGCAGGGTATATTTAATAACTGGGCAAAACTAGGTGAGTGTCCCTCATGCACTTCATATTCTAAAAATCGATTTATAAATGCCACCCTCTTAGATTTTCCCATAGGCCTAATGTTAACGCACTAGCGGGTACATCTAAGTTTGTGTCGGCTACGGTGTGATTTTATCTCATGTTAACTTTTGAAATATTAATAACAAAAATTAAGATATTCATCTTTAATTCTAAACTAATTTTGAAAAAATAAATTGAAATTTATTTTCAGGAAAATAAGTGGGCCGAGAAACGGCCTTATCGAAACTCCCCCTTTACTTTAATATTTTTGTGCAAACGAAGTATTGAAAAGATACAAGGTGTTTAAAATCGAGAATTTGTCAAGATTCTTCAAATGAGTTATCTCCCTTTGCAATTTTACATAGGTGGCGCTAATAAAAATAAATGGCAGCCTCCATGGTTAGCTGTACGCTGCATAGTTATTTTGATGCATCCTGTGATGTTTATTGCAAAAATATGTGTGAAGTGACATAAATTGGTTGAAAGGATTCTACAAGAACAGATTAGGCATAGTTTTCGGGCAAAAGTATAGCCATGTGTCATGTTGATTACTAGTAGATTGACCTTGTTGAGGGTAACACGAATCACCGGAATGCCCCGTAATCACCGAAATGCCCTTACAAATCACCGAAATGCCCAACAAAATCACCGAAATGCCCACACATATGTTTTTACATGATGTTTTTCATAAAGAATAATTCTTATTTTAATCATTAAAGCATTACTGACGGTAAAATTAATTATTTTCAAGTTTTGTGCTCGCGTACTTCAAAGGGCGATAACTCGTATTTGATGATAATTTTCTAGGAAGCAAGATTTACGTAGCCAAATAGATATATATAAATTAATAATGATATTTCTCAGAAAAAAAAGATGACAAGTGATTGACAATTTGTTTCCCGGTCACCGTTATTGTTTCATGTATTTATGTTAAAATATGGTTTGTATAGGTTCCTAGTTTTAATGTTTATAAGCAAGTGCACATGCTATTATCACAGATACTTATAACACTGCGACATTTAAGTCCGGACACGACAAAGTCCGGACTTTTAGGTACCCTTTTGAAAAGACCTACATTAGATTTTTTTCTATATTTTGGTGGGATTTTTTATTCTGACCTCATCATGTCAATCTCAACTTCCACATTGTAGTAGTTTTCTCATAAACCTCTGTCAAAACCTAAAATCCCATGGGAGAATGGCGGGATTTTTCATCCCACCAAAAATCCCACCAAAATCCCATGGGAGAAAAAGTACTGTGGGATAATTTCTCCCACATGGGAAAAAAAATCCCACGGTTGTTGCAAAAATGGGATTATTTCTCCCACAGGACAAAATATCCCACTAATTGATGTCAATATAGGATTTATCCCATATTTTTGGTATGTGATGGGAGAAATTATCCCACCAACCTATTAAATATATAACAAATCTGAAATTAACCACAATAAGTAAACTTAAGCACCGTTAAGAGTGGTGTTTTATTTCTAGCGCCGAAGAATGTAACATGCAGTATACATGTAGTATTCTCAAAATATATTTTTTTTCATTATCATTTTTTGTTATTTACCCCCCAATAAGACATATTGTCTTGCTACTGATGATTTGTCTGTCCACCATCAGTTGCCATTCATTTTCTTTGCAGTGTTTGTACACATTGAAATGATATTTGTTATATCTATCATATGAATATCTAGGTCTACGCAGGTTATCTATGTTACAATATATTTCTTTAACTTCTCTGAATGATTATGATTATAATGACAGCTGCTAACATAATTAATTAACATGATTAATGAATCCAAGATATGAACTTCATAATTCTGACAGTACTTTTTACATGTCTTTCAATTAAAAATGTGTCAAAGTCACAGATTTGTACTTCTATTATTGTGTTTGATACAGTCATATTTCATTATTTGTTCACATGTAACATGCTCCTTCCTAACACTTCTTTCTGATAATAAAATGTATTTCTTTTTATTTACGCCTGTTTGGTGTCTGTTGAAAGGTGAATTTACCCAAGGCTCATATACAGCTATACTATCTGTACCTGTTGATATAACTTTGACCATTTACTGATTTATATATACTCACTTGTTAGTTGCTTCACTTTGTGTTGAGATGATAATGGACTAATTCAAGCATGTTAAACCAATATCTCAAAGAAATGAATATGAATGAGACTAAATTGATTTAAATGTACGTGAATTAATCCTTAAAATTTAGTCTTTAAATCAATTATTGACTAAAATCTGATCAAATCACCAAATTTTTCTTTCCGAGTTCTTGCATCTCTGTTGCGACAATTCATCAAATGATGTATTATTTTACTACAATTGCCAAGCGCAGATGAGATCTCAGATGATTTACAGTCAACTCGTACACAAACCAAGTCGTACTTAAGGTTTAAAAAAATTGAGGAGTCAACTCCTCTACAAAGGTTTTTCTTTATGCCTCTGATTTTTCCTATACCATTATGCGCAGATTGTCTTTGTTTTCCCGGTGTAATTAAATCTGAGGCATCAACTCCTACATATTTTAATATTGTAAAGGTAATATATTATATATTTTAGACAACTAATTAATTTGATTAATAAACATCACTGCAACAAGATATACATGTATGTAAAATTTTACATTTTAACAGTAGTCTTCTTTTTGTAAGTGCAAGTAATATATGTGGATATAAATGTAACTTGATATAATGCAGATAAGAAAGTTATCTTAAATATTTCAACAACAACAACAAAAATAATATTCCAAATTGGCTTAATATGATTGAGAAAAAAAAAGAAAATAAAGAAATGGTCATTTAAAGGCAGAGAATTTTTACCGGTTGGTATTTTTATTCCAGGTGAGGAAGGGGCTAATTTTGTACAGGTGTGATTGCCTTGGAGCTAGCAGCTAGTCTACCTGCATGAATGGATACACAGTGAAATACCCTAAGGTGTCATTAACTAATTATACCTGTGATAGGGATTTTAAAACAACTTTGAATAAGTAGTAGAAAGGCTTCTCAAGTACTAAAGTATTGAATTATATATTTTTTAATTTTAATTTAACACCCCTATCCTTTAAAAAAAATTATTATATCATATACTATAAACTGCCTTTATGAGAACTGACACCATTATGACTCTTAGAGCATTACATAATTATGGATTCTCCCCATGAAAATTTCAGTCCTTTAATATTTAAAAATTATGATTTCAGATTTCGAAAGTTCATGCTTTTATAAGAAAAAAAAAATCCCATACTTGCCAAATTTCATTCAAAAAATGAAAAAGTTATGACCATTTAAGAGAACTGAACACACCGGTACGACTGACTGCATATAGCTTTGTTATGGATTCTCCCTATGTAAATTTCAGATCTTTTACAATTTATCATGTAAGATTTACATAGTTTATGCCATTGCAAGAAATATAAAACCAATTATAGACTTGCCAAATTTCAGTGAAAAAGGAAAAAGTTTTGACCATTTAAGAAAACTGAACACACCGGTACGACTGACTCCATTATTATAGCCTGGTGATGGATTCTCCCTACGTAAATTTCAGTTCTCTTACCGCTTATCATGCAAGATTTACAAAATTTATGCCATAATTGCAAAAAAAAAAATAAAAACAAACTTGCCAAATTTCATTGAAAAATGAAAAAGTTATGACCATTTAAGAGAACACACCAGAGTACACCTGACTGACTGCATATAGCTTTGTTATGGATTCTCCCTATGTAAATTTCAGTTCTCTTACAATTCATCATGTAAGATTTACAAAGTTCATGCCATTGTAAGAAAAATAAAAAACCAATTACTTGCCAAATTTCAGTAAAAAAGGAAAAAGTGTTGACCATTTAAGAGAACTGAACACACCGATATGACTGCATGACTGCATATAGCCTGGTGATGGATTCTCCCTATGTAAATTTCAGATCTCTTACAATTTATCATGTAAGATTTACAAAGTTCATGCCATTGTAAGAAAAATAAACCATACTCGCCAAAATTTCATTGAAAAATGAAAAAGTTATTACCATTTAAGAGAACACACCCTGGTACGACTGACTGAATTTAGCCTGGTGATGGATTCTCCCTTTGTAAATTTCAGTTCTCTTACAATTTATCATGTAAGATTTATAAAGTTTATGCCATTCTAAGATAAATAAAACCATACTTGCCAAATTTCATTGAAAAATGAAAAAGTTATTACCATTTAAGAGAACACACCCTGGTACGACTGACTGAATTTAGCCTGGTGATGGATTCTCCCTTTGTAAATTTCAGATCTCTTACAATTTATCATGTAAGATTTATAAAGTTTAAGCCATTTTAAGAAATATAAAACTATACTTACCAAATTTCAGTGAAAAAGGAAAAAGTTTTGGCCATTTAAGAGAACTGAACACACAGGTATGACTGCATGACTGCATATAGCCTGGTATGACTGACTGAATATATATAGCCTGGTAAATGTGTAAATTTTAGTTCTCTAACAATTTATCATGTAAGATTTACAAAGTTCATGCCATTGCAAGAAAAATAAAACCATACTCGCCAAATTTCATTGAAAAATGAAAAAGTTATCACCATTTAAGAGAACACACCCCGGTACGACTGATTGAATATAACCTGGTGATGGATTCTCCCTTTGTAAATTTCAGTTCTCTTACAATTTATCATGTAAGATTTATAAAGTTTATGCCATTTTAAGATAAATAAAACCATACTTGCCAAATTTCATTGAAAAATGAAAAAGTTATTACCATTTAAGAGAACACACCCTGGTACGACTGACTGAATTTAGCCTGGTGATGGATTCTCCCTTTGTAAATTTCAGATCTCTTACAATTTATCATGTAAGATTTATAAAGTTTAAGCCATTTTAAGAAATATAAAACTATACTTACCAAATTTCAGTGAAAAAGGAAAAAGTTTTGGCCATTTAAGGGAACTGAACACACCGGTATGACTGCATGACTGCATATAGCCTGGTGATTGATTCTCCCTATGTAAATTTCAGTTCTCTTACCGCTTATCTTGCAAGATTTGCAAAATTGATGCCATTGCAAGAAAAATAAAACCAAACTTGCCAAATTTCAGTGAAAAATGAAAAAGTTATTACCATTTAAGAGAACACACCCTGGTACGACTGACTGAATTTAGCCTGGTGATGGATTCTCCCTTTGTAAATTTCAGTTCTCTTACAATATATCATGTAAGATTTATAAAGTTTAAGCCATTTTAAGAAATATAAAACTATACTTACCAAATTTCAGTGAAAAAGGAAAAAGTTTTGGCCATTTAAGAGAACTGAACACACAGGTATGACTGCATGACTGCATATAGCCTGATATGACTGACTGAATATATATAGCCTGGTAAATGTGTAAATTTCAGTTCTCTAACAATTTATCATGTAAGATTTACAAAGTTCATGCCATTGCAAGAAAAATAAAACCATACTTGCCAAATTTCATTGAAAAATGAAAAAGTTATTACCATTTAAGAGTAGATTTCAGTTCTCTTACAATTTATCATGTAAGATTTATAAAGTTTATGCCATTTTAAGATAAATAAAACTATACTTATCAAATTTCAGTGAAAAAGGAAAAAGTTTTGGCCATTTAAGGTAACTGCATAAACACACCGGTATGACTGCATGACTCAGCATATAGCCTGGTGATGGATTCTCCCCATGTAAATTTCAGATCTCTTACAATTTATCATGTAAGATTTAGAGAGTTTATACCATTGTAAGAAATATAAAACCATACTTGCCAAATTTCATTGTGAGAGGGAAAAGTTATGACCATTTAAGAGAATACACCATTGACTGTGTATAATCTAATGATGGATTCTCCAAATATAAGAAGATATTGAAAAATATATTATACATGTATGAATTCTTAGTTATCATGGTTATTGAAATAAGTTGCAACAGATTTTTGAATGAGTCTTACATCAGGGACATAAATACCAGATATTACTAGGTCTCTGCTCACATCCAAATATGTTGAATTTTTCACTTAAAAGATATAATTTTCATGACTGTTTTCATTGGTAATTATACTTGTCAATATAATTATCAATTAATAAAATTTCAAAAAATAGTATCTATTAATAATGATAATTGATATTTTATGTATGCTCATCAATCAACACTTTGAAATGTGCTCTTTACTTGGAAAACTTTTGAAAATAATTTTGAGAGTAGTTACTCTGAAACAAGATACCAGGGTATGTACATACACAATTGGATTAAATAAACAGGAAACGGCACGTGTAATGATCAGTCATGCAGTGTGGAGATGAATTCTGGAATATATGTGTATATCATCGTATAGACTTAAACTCTGAAAGGTATGAGAACCTTCCTTCGGGCAAAATTTCAATATATTTACAAAGGTGTGAAATTTAAGGTGTGAAATTCACTGATTTCAGGTTGATTGCTCTTGTACAAAGTTAAAAAGATTTTTTAGAATTAATTAATTGAAAACCCATCTGCAAATCATCTCTTTCATAACAACACTTATAAAAGGGATTTTAATTAAGACTGCTTTTCAAGATTCAACACTCCTGCAATTAAATCAATTGGGTACTGCTTTGCGTGTAAGCATTCAGTGGTCAGACTATCAATGGTTTCCTCTCTCTCTTTTTCTCTCTCTTGACACAGTATAAAATTCATGAAATTATTGCATAAGCGGTATGAGAGAGAGAAAACATCGCACACGACCGGGAATTTAAAAAGTTTTGATTTGGGTCATTTTAATGAAAATTGTCAGTCGGTCGGGAAAAAGCAACTAAACACTTTATTTGAAAAGATGACATCATTGTTATTTTTTTTATCATTCTAGAAAGATCAAGTAAAATGCATACTGAAATAATCAGGCCTCTGAAAGCCTTTTCTGTTTTCTTTTTGGATGGGATGGGGTTTAATATAAATTCTAAAATTTTGTTCCATAATATTCGCAGCGTAATTGAAACTTCGGGGGTCTCTTTAGTTGTTGTTGTTGTTTACTGAATTACTAGAAAATGTATAAGGAATATTATTTTTGCTTTCCGTTATTTGGCGACTGTATGGTGTACTGTGTACTTTTGTGTGCTTTGCTCTTCTTTACTTTCAATATCAATTAATCCAATTACACTATTACTGATAACTGAAATTTTTAGTAATTGTGTATTCTGAAATTCCCATCGCGACGTAGATAATTCAATTTGAAGTTTAAACTGTGCTTTTGAAGGACTTGAATTAAACAAGCATTATAACCTTATTTTGTCTCTCTCTCTCTTTTTAAAGCACTATAACCTGAAAACAAGAGGAGAAACACACATACACATTTGAAATATTACATTCCTTATAAACCAAGAGTTCCCCGGGGACAGCTTTACTAACTTAAGATAATTTAAATCAATAATCTATAAATTGTTATTTTTCTATAATAAACTTTCAAAGAAAAAGTTATCGTCTTACGTATTGTAAAATAAAAAAATACATTAGCTATTATTGTTTAGTTTAAAAAATGATTCTAGGTAATGAAATGATCATATGTATAAATTTTCAAATCTTCATCTTCGATCCTAGAAAGGGACATAACTCTGCAAAGCGGATCTTATAGTATAAGAAGACTAGATCGGATATGAGACATTTTGAAAGCAAGAATTAAAACATTTATTTTGTGTATCATTTATTTTCCCATAAACTTTTAGACAACCTTTAATAGGTTTTTTTTCCGTAAATGGCAAAAGACCTTACTTCGAAAATTAATATTGACCACGTATTAATTTAAACTGAACGTGAATTTTTTTATGTTATTTTTCATCCGAGTTGGAATGATTTTTGATCAAAATTATTGGTTTTATTTATTTTCATAATCTCACATTATGTTTGATTAATATTACAGCAACTATAGAGTTTGGAGTTAAACCTTTTCATCCTTCTTTTGCTAACTCCCGAGAAAAAATATCTACACGCTCCAGATGTAGATTTTCCACTACCATCACTTATTCTTTTTTACTTCTTAACAAACTGACATTTTTTTAATCATTGGCGTCGGAAGCAAATTGAAAGTGGGGGGGGGGGGGGGGCTAAGTGTAAGAAAATTTTTTGTACCTCCAAAAAAACCTGACAAGCAAAAAAAAAAAAAAGGAAATGTCTATTTCCCAAACACAAAAATCCTATTTCTTGGAAGGGGGGGGGGGGAGGTTTGAAGTCTAGTACCATGAAATTTTCTTCCAAACACCAACACTTTTACCAATTTTAACCTATACTAAGACATATCTATGGAAAGTGGGGGGGGGGGGCTAAACTTACGAAGATATGTTCAATGTCTATACTACATATGTAAGTAGAAATTGGGAAAAAAAGTGGGAGGGGGGCTAAGCCCCCCCCCCCTAGCCCCCCCCCCCCCCGGTTCCGACGCCTATGTTAATGCTGAACAAACTGACATTTGAAATAAAATATGTTCAGAGTTCAAAAACCTATAAGGAAAAAAAGATGTTTAATAAATCATTATATTCCTTCAAAAGCAGATGTTAATAAGAATATTTTAAAACTTTAAATTAAAAAAAAAATTTAACAAATTAATTGTTAATAAAAAATTTTAAAAAAATTAAACACGCTTGCAATCTTTTATATACTTCCTCAGATGAGGTAGAAATGATGAACCATATATAATTTTAAAATCTGAAATAAACATTTTGAAACTTGTACATGTAGACATTGCTCGAAGACGGGACTAGACGCCTATTGTTATGCAATAAATAAGAAATGGCAGGTGTCAGTATGTAGGTGTGGATCCGAATCCTGTAATATACACATGTGCGTGTATGTGTACCCCTCGGAATACAGCCCTGAGGGTGAATCTTACAATAGATTTTCAATCCTCTGTGTATAGAGTGGTTCGACCATGCTCTGTGTGCCGATTGAATAATGTGCCTCCTCGATCTATCATACCTAGTACGCGATGTCCATGCATTTGCAATGTGGAATAAAAATAAAATTAAAATTATAAAATAAAATGTATAAAATTTATTTTATTGTATAGCAATATAGCATGTTGTTATACCATCTGGCACAACTGTCAACACAAAACTTTTATTAATTGATAGTTAATTCTTTCAATTAAAAAAAAAACATGGAAATGAAAAATAAATCAACTGATGATTCAGGCACGTAGCATCGTTTTTAAAAGGGGGAGCCAGACGATTGTTTTTTTTTTTTGTTTTTTTTTTATTATTTGGCCTGGAGAAATTGATAAGCACAAAATAATAAAACATTGCCCAAATACGCAAGTTTCTATATTCGGAAATGCTATTTTGAGGGGGGGGGGCAACTTTTTCTTATGCCGACTTCTTACTGTACCATTTTGGGGTATAATATACTGCATTTTCTTTATATTACTTTACCATAGTATTAACTTGGTAGAGGAGGGGGGATTTAGCTGTATTTCAATGAATATTTTTTATAGAAAACTGAGTAATGTCGGTATCTTACATATCCTTGTAAAGGTAAATTAATTATGAGAAAAAAAAATTAATTAGAACAAGATCAGATTGAGCAGTTAATATACAGTTGATATAAGTAGATTTGAAAATTCCAATTAGAAAAATAATAAATCTACTGCAGTTGGGTTATCATCTTTTCGGCCTTTTAGTGAACACTAGGTCAAAGTCAATTCGGCCTTTTAGTCCACACTTTGTCAAAATCAAATGAGCGCTTTGTAAGAAGACCACCGTCATGATGATGGAAGTAAGAAGTTTTAAAACTAAACTTTATTTTAACAAGGGTTAATTCACGCAGGTTTTTAAATCAGTTTGATTGATTTAGCGTGTGTGAATTACTCCATTAACATCATCCCCAAAAGTTCCATTGGAATTCTGCTGTCAGTGTCTGAAGAAATGAATATGTGTACGAGACTGGAGTGATGTAAGTATATCAGGTCCAGTACTGGACCTGTATATTACTCAGCTGTTACTAGCCCATTACACTGTGCATGCTATGAATTTGATTGGGGTTATTTCTTGCAAAATGGAATCAAGGATCTCTATGTGGTAGACAGGTAGATATTACCGCAGAGAGACTGAAGATTTTTTGGGATGTAAACATGGTCATTTTTTTTTTATAACGTTTATTAGTTTTTTGTCTTACCCAAGGGAGGAGGAATATGTTTTGGCATGGATAGCTTTTTCCCACAAGTTGCAACTTTGTCTGCTAGGATGTCACATATCAGTTAGATTTTAATGTCACATTGTGCCTGTCTAAGGTTAATCAAGTTCAAGTTCAGTGTATTTTTATGGATACTAATAAAAGTTCGGTCTGACATTTGGATTAAATTAAAAAATGAAGCCCTAAATGGGGGGAGGGGATTTATGTTCTTTTATGGGTACTCACAAGGGTGGATCTGATCAACTGCTGCAGTGGTATAGATGTAAAATCTCTATCTTTCTTTTTAAAAAAATGTGAACCAAAAATTATAACGTCAAAATCAAAGAACCAATCATATAATATTTATGGAAGTACCTTATGGAATCACAATTTTTTTTTTTCTGTATCATGTGAATTATTCATATTTGGTGAAATGTTGTTATAAAAGCCATGATAGCATATACGACATATTTTGTGAAAAATAAAAGACCTATCATATGTCATTAAAATGTAATGTAGATCTAGCACCACTTTTTTGAATTAGGTCAAACATGAAGGTAAATATTAAGGTGTCAGATATAGCATGCACAGAAATATCATGTCACAGATAATGCACATGTAAAATATGAACAGTCAGGGGTGTGACTGAAATCCATCATTTTTAAAAATGATGGATAATGGTCATTTCTTCTAAGTATATAATGTACACAATTTTCTGATTTTTGTAAATATGACGTCTTTTCATCATATTTCCATTCTCAAGTCAATTTTCCCATCCCATTTACTACAGTAATTAGATATAGTACACTATCCTGCCATAGACCCTTGTGTAGAGAAACATCTTGACAAGTAATTGAAACCAAAATAATTTAGTGCGCCCCGTAAAACTAATGAGATAATTAAGTGCGCCCAGACCTAACAATTTGATAAAAAATGATGAAAAACAGTCATTTTTAATATCAGAGATAACTCTATTTCTAAAATAAATTTCAAAATAGAAATGACTGTTTTTCATCATTTTACTAAAAAAAGATGAATTTCCATCATTATTAAAAATCAATTTAATGACTGAAAATCATCATTTTTAAAAATGATGGATTTCAATCACACCCCTGACTGATGAAACCCTATCTCTTTTAAATCAAAAGTCAAAAGGATTTTTGAAAAGTAGGTCATACTTCAAGGTCAAGGTACCATGGTCAAAAATCATTATTAGTTAAAAACATAGTTACATGTACTAGTTCATTATGAAAGGAATTACCACAGGGAATGCATGTATAATCTGAACATGTCGAAAGCCCTTATCTCATCTCATTCAAAAGTTATGACCAAGGTTTTAAGTTTTTGTGACAGATGAGCAGACCAACAGACTTACAGATGACATATGATTAGATTCAATTATTAATTATCATGAAATCTTGCATTTGATAAAAAGGATGACAAAAATCAATAGAACCACTAACCACTAAAAGGGATTGACTGACCTTGACATGATGTTGCACATACCCGGTAGATGCTTTTCATAAAAATTTAGGTCTTCTTTTAAATAATTAACAATAATTTATATTTAGGAAGTTTAAGTAGCTGACAGAATAAAAAATATATCAAGTTTGACATACATTTAGATCTATTTCAATGCAAAAGCAATATCGATCAATATCGCCTGACTGCATTATGCAGAATGAAAATTCAGTTCTCTAAAGGTCATACGCAACATACCGGTAGTTTGAACTTTATTAGGATCTTCCCTGGAGTTTCAGAGTTTCACTTAATGAAGGACCTGGGTACAATACTTTGAATGTCTTATATGGATTTGTACACCTCTTCTAAAACTATGTTTGATGAAAAAGAAATCTGGAAATTATGTTCTGTAATTATGCCCCCGGATCGAAAGATCGGGGGTATATTGTTTTTGTCCTGCCTGTCTGTCTGTCTGTCTGTTTGTCCCCCAACTTTAACCTAGCCCATAACTATTGAGTGGTAGGGGCTATGGCTTTCATAATTCATAGGTGTGTTACTTGTGACATAACCTTTCTTTGGGTACCACCAAATTTGACCTCTTGACCTTGACCTTGGAGTTTGACCTACTTTTATTAGTCCCCTACCGGGGGGGGGGGGGGCTATAGGTTTCCTCTGCGTCCGTCCGTCCGTCTGTCTAGCTGTCTGTCCCCGTCAGTCTGTCCCACTTGGTTTTCCACACTTTTTTTTCTAAATGCTTGCAGATATTGAGCTGAATTTTGGTATGTGAGTGTGTCTTAATGAGTTACAGATCAAGTTTGAATTTTGCTTTGCTTCATTGATTTTTGACAGAATTAGGGCATTTTGAATATTTTTTCATAATCGCTTAATTGAGATCAGATTCTAACTGTGCTAACTTCCGATTGTCGACAAAAATATGAAGCGAGGAAAGGACGGTGGAGAAATGAGTTGAATTTTCGTCTTAATGTGGATTATTTTATTAGTTTTAAGGCATTTACAACTTGAAAATCTTTTAGTTTTACCTTGGACATGACTTTTGCATATTATAAAATGACATCCAGAAGAAAAAGGGGAACCCGGTAGGGGACATGTATTGCTTATGCAATACTCTCAGAATGCTTGTTCTATTTGTTATCAACTTTAACTTTAGCCATAACTTTTGAACAGATCAAGATAGAGACTTCATATATAAAATGCATAGACTCCACTAATTAAGCACTTTCAACTGACACCAAGGACAATGACCTTTTGACCCTGACTGTGACCTATATGCTAAAATTAGATTTTTCGAACTTTCGGTATAACTTTTAAACAATAGGAGATAGAAACTTGATATACTAGTCAAAATTTCTAAGTCCCCAGGCAAGTTTTTGCTTTTTCCGCTTTTAAATTGAATTATTTTAACAGTATTACTTAATAAGTATACAGGATAATAAAATAGCAAAATAATTTTTCCTCACTTGATTTATTTTATTGAAGCACTTTAACACAATATGCAGAAACGTTAAGGCACCCTAGAATTAAAAATTCACAACGTTCAATACTGCATTATTCTCCATTCAAACGAATTCAAATCAAGACAACCGTTCCTCAAAGAGTTCACACTATTTAAGAAAAACTATTTCATTGAATGTTTTTCCATGTGGATACTAGGTCGTCCTCTAGTTCCGCTAGATACTGCTGCTGGGAAAGCTGTTTCACACTCCGGTCTATCTGCTTCCATACATGCTATTTAGGGTTGAGATTAGGAAGACAAGGGGGCTTATTGAAATTGTCTGTGCCTTGTCAACAATAGTTACTTAACGTCTTCTTACATGTATTCCCCACTTCTCCAGTTTGACATTGAGGGGAGGGCATTTCCGGTTCCGGTTCCATTGATTTTTCCGCATAAACTCTAGGATGATTTTGTGGTGTTTGTTGAAATCTAGCAATTTTTAACGGTTAAAAGGCATTCAGGTGCGCTTTGTAGGTTTTCCGGGTGGTAATTATAAAGGTTTTAAGTAAAATAAAGTCATACAGTGAAGAAAAACAGAACTTTTGTTTACTACGACCAGCTTAGGCCATTTCAACTTCACTTTCACATTGTTGTGTGGACATACACCGCATTTTATTCAAACATTTTCTGTTTTTCGTTATCAATAAAAGATGGAGAACACATGGAAGTAAAAAATATTAAGAATAAACCCGAAAAACATATGGAATTTGAACTTCATGCTTTTCAACAAAAACGGTCACGGTCGAGTAATTACACATTCGATTACAATTTTTTTTACCTTGACAGGTAAGTATTGCAAATGAAAGGCATATTTGTAAGCAACTAGTAAATTGAAGTTTAGGTTTTTAAAATTTTGAAAAAATAAAAGTGGGGACTTAGAAATTTTGACAAGTATATTTGGTATGCCTACTTCACTAGTTAAGTGCTTTCAAACGACACCGAGGTCAATGACCTTGTGACCTTGACTGTAACCTTTATGCTAAGAATAGATTTTTCAAACTTTGTTGCTGTGGGGGCACAGTGTTTCACATACACATCTTGTTTTTGTATATTTCTTTGAATAATGCAAACATTTTCACAATTTGATATTTTTTCAAAACCCCTAGTAACACTAAATTAGAAACATAAAGAATTATTGTTCACTTCCAACATATAAATTCTAACATTAATTATAGTGAACATAATGTATGTAAAAACTTAATTGATTTGTTATCCAATGTAGTTTTAATAGTCAAGCTGATGGATGTGATCATGGTGATAGGGATACATTTCAAAAACTGGTGGTAAATAAAGCACCGTAGTATTAAGCTTTGAATGCATTGGTAAAAATGTCTTATTTCATCATATTCATTACATGTACCTGGGGTTTTTTTTTTTTGCCGGTAGGTGGTTATTTCAGTTAGGTTAATAAAGAGAAACATACGAGATGTAATTAAATTTCATTCTTATATATTCATTCATAAAGATGATGAAGATACCCAACATAATGATTAAAAGATAAAGAGAATAAATCAGATTGGTGATCACCCGGCTGTAGAACTTCCATGGAACTCCATGGATATACCATGAAAATCCATGGAAAAAAGTGTCCATGGAAAAAACCTGGAGTATTTGGACTCCTTGTCCAGGGAATAATTTGATAAAATAAGGGTGGAAAATAACTAGAAAATGTCCATGGCAATAAAGCAAAATATTCCATGGACGCTTTCCATGGACACTTGTCCATGGAATTCATGGACACTTTCCATGGTATTCATGGACACTTGTCCATGAATTTGACTAGATATTCCATGGCATTTCCCTGGCAGTTTTTCCATGGACAGTCCATGGAACTAGTCTGGAAATCAGTACATGACAAATTCTGTTTGACATTCTGCTAGGTGACGGGCAAATATCCTTACTTGACAAAAGTTCCAATGTACATAAATACCGGTATTGTCTAAAAATCATACAAATCTTCTGCATCAATAAAAAAAAACTAAAAAGATGTAAGTGATGTATTCATGTATTCTTAAATTTTAAAGAAATTCAATTATCTGTACAATAATTTTCCCCAAAACATCAATATGCCAAATCTGAGTTTTATCGAAATAAAAAGTGAGCTTATATCCCAGCCTTCCACCTCCATTACTTGACAATCCTACACATAATAAATGAATAGGTTTAAATGCATTAATTTGACTTTAAGATAAGCAGAACTCCAAAAAATCATTACATTAAATTTTACAAACTGTTCTTTACATGTACTACATAACTTCTTGTGGTCATTTACATTTGCACCAAGGTTGTGCACTGACCTAAAAAGTCACTTTCAGGAAGGCTTCAGTATGTCCCTAATTTTATCACGAACTTGCTATGCTGTAACAGCATATTTCTCAGCATAAAATACACAAAAAATGATTTGATTTCAACATGAGCATAACTCAAAAAAAATCATTACATCCAAATTTCCTACAAGAATGCTTTTATACACTTCTGTCTTAAACAACAACAACAAAATGTGTCCTTAATACCTACCAAATTCTGTACAATGGTTTAAGAGCTTACAAACTGTTCTTTACATGTGTATAATACAACTTGTTGAGATCACCACAGGCGAGTACACAGGGAAGTACACAACTTGTCAAAGAAGTCTCTATTTCGGGAAGGCTTCTGTATGTCCATAATTTTGTCACGAACTTGCACTGCTGCAACGGAATACTTCTCAGCCATGATTTCTGCAGAAAGAAAATAAATAGCATTCATGGTAAAAGAAAGAATCCAAGTGTTTATTTTTTTAACTTCTCATAAAAAAAACAAACCAAGAGATGTTTGTAAACACTTGTGCCCCCCTCCCCCAAATAATTGGAAGTCCAAGGGTTATATAACTCTGTCAAAAATGGTCCGAACTTATCAAAAAAAGAACTTGACCTAGATATTCTTAAGATAAATCTCTATATGAAATTTCATTTCGATATGTGTTACCTCTGCAAAGAAAATAAACAACAAGAGGCCCATGGGCCACATCGCTCACCTGAGAAGCTTTGACCATTCTGTTCTTTACCAGATTTCCCCCTTGTTATACATAATACATCCCCACCCTAATTTAGACATTTTGAAATCTACACTACCCCATGATCCTTCCATGGGCACATATGTTTCAGCTTTTTTGGCCCAGTGGTTCCTGAGAAGAAGATTTTCAAAGATTTTTCCTATATATTTCGATGTAAAACTTTGATTCCCTATAATGGCCCCGCCCTTCCCCCGGGGGTCATGATTCCTATAATTTAGAATCTACACTACCCCAGAATGCTTCCACATAAGCTTCACTTTTTCTGGCCCAGTGGTTCTTGAGAAGAAGATTTTCAAAGATTTTTCCTATATATTTCTATATAAAACTTTAATTCCCCATTGTGGCCCCACCCTTCCCCCGGGGGTCATTATTTGAACAATTTAGAATTTACATTATACCAGGATGCTTCCACATAAGTTTCAGCTTTTCTGGCCCAGTGGTTCTTGAGAAGAAGATTTTCAAAGATATTTCCTATATATTTCTATGTAAAACTTTGATACCCCATTGTGGCCCCGCCCTTCCCCCAGGGGTCATGATTTGTATAATTTAGAATCTACACTACACCAGAATACTTCCACAAAAGTTTCAGCTTTTTTTGGCCCAGTGGTTCTTGAGGAGAAGATTTTCACTGATTTTTCCTATATATTTCTATATAAAACTTTGATTCCCTATCGTGGCCCCACCTTTCCCCCGGGGGTCATTATTTGAACAATTTAGAATCTACATTATACCAGGATGCTTCCACATAAGTTTCAGCTTTTCTGGCCCAGTGGTTCTTGAGAAGTAGATTTTCAAAGATATTTCCTATATATTTCTATGTAAAACTTTGATTCCCCATTGTAGCCCCACCCTTCTCCCGGGGGTCATGATTTGAACAATTTAAAATCTACACTACACCAGGATGCTTCCACATAAGTTTCAGCTTTTCTGGCCCAGTGGTTCTTGAGAAGAAGATTTTCAAAGATTTTTCCTATATATTTCTATATAAAACTTTGATTCCCCATTGTGGCCCCAACCTTCCCCCGGGGGTCATTATTTGAACAATTTAGAATCTACACTATACCAGGATGCTTCCACATAAGATTCAGCTTTTTTGGCCCAGTGGTTCTTGAGAAGAAGATTTTCAAAGATTTTTCCTATATATTTCTATATAAAACTTTGATTCCCTATAATGGCCCCGCCCTTCCCCCGGGGGTCATGATTCCTATAATTTAGAATCCACACTACCCCAGGATGCTGCCAAATAAGTTTCAGCTTTTCTGGCCCAGTGGTTCTTGAGAAGAAGATTTTCAAAGATTTTTCCTATATATTTCTATATAAAAATTTGATTCCCCATTTTGGCCCCGCCCTTCCCCCGGGGGTCATGATTTGAACAATTTAGAATCTACACTACCCCAGGATGCTACCACATAAGTTTCAGCTTTACTGGCCCAGTGGTTCTTGAGAAGAAGATTTTTTAAAGACCCAACCCTATTTTTGTCTTTTCTTGATTATCTCCCCTTGCGAGGGGATATGTCCCTTCATTTTAACAATTTAAATTCCCCTTCACCCAAGGATACTTTGTACCAAGTTTGGTTGAAATTGGCAAAGCGGTTCTTGAGAAGAAGTCGAAAATGTGAAAAGTTTACAGAGAGACAGACAGACGGACAGACAGACGGACGGACGACGGACAAAATGTGATCAGAAAAGCTCACTTGAGCCTTCGGCTCAGGTGAGCTAAAAACAGCAAATTATTCAAAATTTTCCAAGTCCAAGGGGCATAACTCTGTCCAGAATGGTCTGATCGTAACCCCCCTAAAAACAACATAAATAATTTTATGATTAATATGTATACCAAATTTCATTTCGATATGTGCAACCTCTGCGAAGAAAATGAACGGAAACTGATGGCAGACCGACAGAAAGCAGCAAAGCAATATGCCCTCCCTTCTTAAAAATGGGGGGGGGGGCATAAAAAACAATAGAGTACTGTTCTTTTTAGTAATTCAATTTAATTATTTCAAAGTGAAATGAAAACATAGGTATGAAATTCAACTTACCTTTGTGTAGCCTTTATATGTTTTCTCTTTAAGAACTTGTGGCTTCTAAAAAAAATATAAGTGTATTTAAAAATCTTGTTGAACAAGTATTTAGATTGTCTGAAGGATAACGAGAGAGATTTCATCTACCTGCAATTAACCAGAAACGATTACTCTATATGAAAGTATGTTTTCATCATCATGACTTTAATATTAGAATTATTTGCCTACATACCCTTTCCTTTCGAGCAACAACAGTCTTGTTTGCTTTCCTCTTTCGCTGTGGTGTTACCTGTCTGCAAGAAGAAAATGCCTCATCAAAGTATGTGCTAAGATTTCAAGCATCTGTAACGAGTAATTGCTGAGAAAACTGTGATGAAAATTATTGTTTTGTTGCTACAGACAGATCAACAAGAATTTGACATCGGATTTGAACAAAAAAGAATTCCACCATATGGCCAGAAAAGATCGTTTTTAAAATTTCAAGCATCTTCATTCAATTAGTATTGCTGGGAAAACAGTGACGAAAATTTGTTACAAACTGACACACACAAGAATTTCTCCACTTTCTAGCATTGGTTAATCAACGATCTTTCACTCCCTCATTCTAGACACATTCTGTAGCCAATATCTATACTTTAGCCATCTCCCAACCATTCAAAGTTGTCTCTGTATGCAAGAAATTCGCTTCAAGTGAATTTTCAGTTATGTAACAAATAATTTCAATCAAGCGAGTTTATCACTTGTATAGATGACTATAAAGGATATATAAGGTAATCTAGAGGGATAAAATATATAGATTAGTTAAAAAATGTGCCTAGAATTCATAGGGAGTGAAGGGTGGTTAATTGACCGATGCTGGAAAGTGGAGAAATTCTCCCGCAAAGTGTGTGAAAAATAATACACGATAAATTGCACCTTTTACTGCATTTCGGAATCTGTAGCGTTATGGTCAAAGACAAATATATAAAACCATAACGCTACAGATCTGCAGCTATATTATGACACAGTAGAGGTACGTTTAACAGTTAAAGTTCAATGACGTGTAATTAATAGCAATTTATTGTACATTTTGCAAAGAACACTTTGATTACTTGATCACTTACTATTCAAATTTTGGACGCCATTTTGTTTTCATTTTTTGAAATTTTATTGTAAAGTAAAAATAAAAGTGTTATTACACAGGCACCAGGGATGTTACTTATTTTTTATGAAATAAAAAAATATATACATACCTAATAATAATTAGGTATGGGTATATTTTTCTACTAAAAGAAAAATAAGTAATGTCAGGTGCCTGTGTGTTGTTATGATAGTCACGGACACCACTAAAATTTTTGATTGAAAATTGTCACAGAGAGCAGAATTTCGATGACAATCGACAGAAAATTTAAAAATTATAGATAGTTGCTTTTTTCCGAAATGTATTTTTTGAACAAAAATGGTTTATCTGAGAACCATATGATAGGCATATCAAATCAGCTGACTCAATTTTTACCAATGTTAATTGTAACTTTATTTAATTTAGTCACTTTTGAGTTTAAAAACATTTCTGTACAGTAGCTCTCAAAACGGATGTTGTGACGTCATACACCGAAAGAGGAGGCCGATTTTCACATTGATCAACACAGAAGTATATTAAAGTTTAGTTTATCTATCTTTTAATATTGAGAAATAATATATAACGTCTCCACTTTCACTTAGTCTGATGTTGCACTTCGTAGTCTAGAACTTGTAAGGCTATTTCTAATCACTATTGACATACATGTATACGTACCATCCGAGATCCGAGCTTTGCCAAATGTTGCAATGATGAATTCCCCTTCTATAGGATGATCTTTAATCGGTTTTCTAGTAAGTTCTTTAACGTTCTCAAAGTTAATGCTGACGAATTTGTCTTCCCAACGGACGACAGCGTCCTTCTGTTGCTCGAAATGGCGCGGTTTGGAAACTTTGGCCAATCGGATCGGTTGATACAAATTCTGACCAATGAGACCTTGTCTATTATGATCACTAGAAAGAATCCAGTCAATGCGTAACTGATTCGTGTAATTTTTTTTAATTGTTACATTATGAATTTTTCTACAGTGAAACGTATATACAATTGAAATAAAACTGTTTGAATATTTATACAGACAAAATAAAGCTTTGTGTACGAACTGACTTATCATATTTGTTACTTGTTCACAAAACAGAAAACTTTGACTTACTTTGTTTCCGAATCGGTTTATGAATGAGTTGTCTCAAGGAAATCTGATACACATGAACGTTTGAAATTGCACACAGATGTACCAAAACGTAAACGTTTGAAAAACACTGAATAATGAACTAGCGGGAAGAAGTTTGCATCGACATAATCATCAACAATTAAGGTAAGTTTTAGCAATGAATATCACAAATCCGCATCAATATACTTAAAAAGGAATATCTTTTGGAAAGAAAGTTTTTTTTTCTGCAAAACTACAGTTTGTTAGATCGATCCCCAAGAAGTAAACTGAACTTCTGAGGGTCGAGGGATCAATCTCCTAAACAATAAACATTACAATGGGCATACAGAAAAAAAAGAATGTCAACCAAAAGTTATTCCTTCATTAGTGTCTTGATGCTGATTTATGATATTTCTAACCAAAACAAAAATATCTTTTTTTATACTGTAAATTTATATTCCACTTGCACTTGAGATATATACTGTATCACAATCGGACAACTATTTGGGCAAGTGGTCCCAACCTGCAGATGTATTCTACTTTGCTTAGCCAATAATTTAAGCTGATGGAGAGTTTAACTCTGATTTTGTACATAAAACATTGGATATGTTTTTTGTTTTCTGAGCATCATAGGCCCAAGAAGTCAAGCTTAACCCTGTTACACTGAAAGGGAAACTAGATTATGTTTTTAATTGACTTAATTTGGTATTAAATAAATATTTTTCTGTAATTTTAACATTTTCTTACTTACAGAAATGGACTTGTCAATGTTGTGTGAGAAGGACGGGGTTGTGGATGTCCCCACAGAATCTTTGTAAAAAAAAATTGCTCTGGAGAAAACAAAACTTGATTCTTCGCATTGAAAGTTTCCATCCAGAAATTGACCTTGGTAATTTTTTTGTCAGTCTAGCAAAGTATGAAAAAGGAAAACAACCATAACGCAGGTGACATTTGGTGCGTCTAGACTCTGACGTCACATGACGTCGTATGTAAGTTGCAATACCAAGAAAAAGCCTGAACAGTGCTGAAAGTTAATGAATAACATTTCGTTTTCTATTTATCTTCAATATATATCCATTAAATCAAGGCGAAAAAACTTTTTTTTTGAACATTTGCTGTTATTCTCGCGAGAACATAGCTAAAACAAGTGATGCATTGTGGGTCCAAATTACTGCATCAAAATTTCTATCGAATGTCAATGTGCAGTAGTTGAATTTTCTCTTTGCACAGACATTGCTTTAAGAGCTTGCAATGACGTCGCTTCGCGACACTCGCTGCCCTCACTATAAACCTTTAGGATCACAAGACAATGCAAGATTTTGTGCAGCTGTAAATCTGGTACATGTATCTATGTAGTTTAATCTCTTGTTGTATCATATTTGTTTTAGTATTCTATAATTTCTGCAGAAGACATTGTTAAGACCATAAATACGTAAATTACTACACATTTTTATTTGTGATGTAGATACTTATGTGTAACATGTATGCTATTCTTTTATTCATTTCAGGTGATGTTGCTGTAAGGCAAAAATAGCATGAATTAGATTCTTCTGTTCCTGTTCCTAAAAGCAAAAACATTCTTGAGAAAAAGGA
>NW_026932163.1:0-51619 GCF_032062105.1 Saccostrea cuccullata | reverse complement strand
CGCGCCGTATATACCAAAAGCGAGGGAAAGTAGGTCACGTGACTTTTGTTTTCCTAAAATTTGGGTGGAATTTATCGTAAAATATGAAAATTAATCAACTTTACTGTGACAAATTAATGTTTTGACTATAATTAATCCTTAAAAATGGGGTTATAATAAGTAAAAACTTGTATTTATTCGTTACAAATCAAGTTGTGAAACATCAACATTAGCAAACACGTGGTTCGTGAGATGCTCGGTGACTTCACAAAAAAAATATGTTGTTGCAAGTTGGTAACCAAGAAAAGCGTAATTTCGCAGATTCCACAGCTACCGGCGACGCCAATGTCGTAATGGTCGACGAATTACCTGACAAATCCCTCCAGATTACCCTATTTAGCTTCTCCCTCCACAGTGACGTTACATCGTTTTTCAAAGTGTAGGAGGTGAGTAAAAGGGGGGGGGGGGGCAGATAAAAAAAAAAACAACTTTCCTACCTGACAAATCCCAAAACGTAAACCTGTTTAATAAATACGAAATTCGTGGGAAGGGGCAATTTTTTTTTCATCTTTCAATACTAATTCTTTTTCATTCATTACATTTTCCCCTAATTGACTTTACTGCAACAAAAAGTTGGGTTGGGGCACCAATTATGTGTGGTGGAAGTTAGGGGGTGTCCCCCTCGTGGCTTCTCAAACTCACCGTGTCTCTTAATTCTTTTTTTTTCATTTTCTCTTCTATTCTTCCTTTACCAGTTTACCCACCCCCTTACTAGGAATATATAGGAAAAATCCCTTCCGTCTCTTTCCCCTTTCTTTACCCCTCTCTCTTACCCTCCCCCTTTCCCCTCTCCCCCCTTTTCCCCTCCCTTAATAACTCGCCCCTTTATTCCTCCTCTTTCTCGAACGAATGAAAATGGTAGTAGGATTATTGTTTTTTTTTTTTAGTTAATGCTTTTCCTTTCAATAATGAAATTGTTTTCTTAACGTGACCCAAACCTGCTGACTATTGTCATAATTAGCACCTTTTATCTCATACAACGCCCTCTGTTAATTGTCATCTTGTATGGCCGCTTCGCTTGTTTCATGTATACACGTGTTTTCAGGCACACGTAAAACACATGTAGCGATAAATATTTATTATTTGAACATATCCATTGCTTAATTTATTACAAAAGGATCAGAAACAAGCTCTTAAAACTTAAAAAGTTCTTCTGGTGCTACTAAAGGAACCTCTTGTGCTAAGCAATAAATTTTATCATTAAAAAGAAAAGCACGATCCTTCATTGACTAAAAAAAGCAATGATCTTACAACTCATCTTTTATTCATTCGTCGAATTTATTTATTTTGATTGTTGTATTAAAATGTAAGAGAGAGGAAGGGGAAGGCGAAGTGAGTTACCGTAGGATTGCTCCTACAGCTAATACATAAATATACAGTTAGTTAAATTGTCATAATAATAACATAATAGAGACACTCATATTAGCAAATGCCGCAAGTGCATTTAACTGGTGAGAGATGAGTAATGAAATAAAAGAACGAATATTTTCATTCCCTGATCTTTTAATCAATACTCAGCCGTACGTGTGGGGCAGTGGTTACAGCGTCTGCTCTACAATGGCGAGGTAAGGAGTCGATCCTTACGTCACCGGTTCGAATCCTACTGTGGCAGGGGCGTAGCAACAGCGGGGGGGGGGGCAGGGGGGCTGGGAGTTTTTTCCCAACCTTACTTATACTATAGAGAATCTGTCGTTACTGCACCTCAAGTCCAACTGAGGATGAATTGCATTTTTTGCTAGAATGTCCACTTTATAATGACTTTTTTAGATAAAATCTTTAAAACCTTTCCTAATTTGATACTGCTTAAATGTTACCTGTTTAAAGCCTGAGTTTGTTGTTTTATTATGCCAACTTTTAAATGCAAATTTTAATAAGTGAATGTATTGCAAAAATAGGCCACTATAATGTATTCTATACATCCTAAAAGAAGATAACTAACTCTCTGAAACAATGTTTGTTTTGTTCTGTTTTAATTTGTATATGTATAACTGTGATGATTTTGGACACTGTTCTGTATGCTCCACTGTGGGCCCAAATTGGTTGAATAAATATTCTAATTCTATTCTAAATTCTATAGGAAATGTTAATTGAAAGCCTGGTTGCCCCCCCCCCCCCCTTTGTGATGTACCAAAAATGTAGTATTAGAATTAGTACTGAAAGTAGTTGACACTGAGAAAAAGTTAACCTACACCCCCCCCCCTCACGAAATAGGATTTTCGACTTTGGGCAACATTTTCCTTTCTTTTTTTTTTCTTTTGCTTGTAAACTTCTTCAGGTAAAAAAAAATTTCTCTGGCTGGCGCCCCCCCCCACTTTTAAAAACGATGCTACGGGCCTGTGCGGGACATGGAGACCAGTACTTCGGATGAGACCGTATATATACAAAAGACACCTGCAAAGTTACTTTTTTTTCTCTCTTTTTTCTGATTTTTACATACATATTTGTGTAAAATTATGTAATAACACCTTGTAACACCTTTTAACCAATGTATATATATAAAGTAATGTTATATATGGCAATATATGTAATGTATAAGCCAATACAATACAGATAAACCGTTTTTCCTCAAGACAGTAGCATTAACCCAATCTTAGGGTCCCGTGTCGCAGTAGCTACTGGAAAGAAAAAGATCCCTCCCTGCTCAACCACCGTTAGTGCTGTAAGTGCTGAGCATAGCTAGAACAAAACTTTAAGCTCTCCACCGGCATGTGAAGGCTGAATCGACAATGACTTTTAATTCCTTTAGAATGCTTTTTTACTCGAAATAAAGTATTGAAAAATCCAAACATATTTATATATAGATCTAATCAAAATTGTAATTAAGAAAAAAAAATTACCTGTTTAAAATATATTCTAAACAAAAGATTTAAAGCTAAGTAATGCTAGTAGAATTTATCAAATAAATTGGTGTTTTTATCTTACCTAGGAAACAATGAGATGTACGTTAATGAGGAAAAACATTGTTTAAACAAAATAGAAAGAAGCACTCTTTTGTCATCGGAGATTGTTAAGGTGTTAAGAGGCCGAATTTCCGTGTAAATAAAAAGCGTCATCCTATTATTTTTCAATACGATTTTGTTATTTCGTTGATAATTGTTGTTCAAAATTGAAAGACACAAGAAAAATATCTAGACTTCCTTGTGCATCAATCAGTAATTGCCTTTGAAATGCTTGTAACGAGAAAGGCATATAAATGATCTTGCAAGATTGTTAAAAGGATGATGTAAATCAAACGCTAAACAATGGTCTGATTGTAAATGAAATTTCAAAAAAAACACTTCTTCCTTTTTTATGAATAACTGCAATCAATGACCTCAAATACAGAAATAAAACAAAACCATAGCTTTAGTCAGGCTTAAAGATAAAGCACTTTTTCCAGAATTATTATTCTAAAATACTAAATAGCACGATATGCATTTCATTAAAGGGAAATTTCATTTAAAGCAATATGAGCTGCAACTTTGATGATGGAATTTTTTGTTCCAAAATTATAAATAATTATTTGAATGGCAGAAAAAAGAATGTTTATAAACTTCTGATGTTCATATCTGTGGTATTTATAACCTTTGATTTAATCAAAATTGCATTATTGTCGTCCTGTACAATAATGATTTCTTATATAATACTGTATATTCTATTGTAAAGAAGTCTTTCTTCAGAAACAATTTAACGCTTTATTTTAGTTTAATTGATCAAAAAGGTTCAAATTACCTACACATTTATCATAATAATACATTTTAAAAGCAAAATAAAATTTTCAAAAATGCAGCTCATATTGCTTTTAGATAATTATTCTAGAGTAGCGTGATATACATGTCAATGATTCTATATTGTTCAACAAGCATTGCTTCTCGATAATTTTTAACTCATACGGAGATTACCGGTGGAGAGCTCCAAATTTTGTCTTATACTCAGCACTCAGAGACATTGCGAGTCTCTACATCAGACTCTCTAACCACTGCACCACGCGGACGACACTATAGCAGACGCTCTAACCACTGCACCACACGGACGACTCTATAGCAGACGCTCTAACCACTGCACCACGCGGACGACTCTATAGCAGACGCTCTAACCACTGCACCACGCGGACGACTCTATAGCAGACGCTCTAACCACTGCACCACGCGGACGACACTACAGCAGACGCTTTAACCACTGCACCACGCGGACGTTTAACCACTGACATCTACAGCAGACATTCTAACCACTGCACCACGCGGACACAGCTCTAACCACTGCAGCAGACGCTCTAACCACTGCACCACGCGGACGACATTACAGCAGACACTTTAACCACTGCACCACGCGGGTGACATCACAGCAGACACTTTAACCACTGCACCACGCGGGCGACTTTAACCACTGCACCACGCGGGTGACATCACAGCAGACGCTCTAACCACTGCACCACGCGGACGACTCTATAGCAGACGCTCTAACCACTGCACAACACGGACGACTCTTTAGCAGACGCTCTAACCACTGCACCATGCGGACGACTCTTTATCAGACGCTCTAACCACTGCACAACACGGACGACTCTTTAGCAGACGCTCTAACCACTGCACCATGCGGACGACTCTACAGCAGACACTCTAACCACTGCACCACACGGACGACTCTATAGCAGACGCTCTAACCACTGCACCACGAGGGCGTCTCTACAGCGGACCTTCTAACCACTGCACAACACGGACGACTCTCTTTAGCAGACGCTCTAACCACTGCACCATGCGGACGACTCTACAGCAGACGCTCTAACCACTGCACCACACGGGTGACATTACAGCAGACACTCTAACCACTGCACCACGAGGGCGTCTCTACAGCAGACGCTCTAACCACTGCACCACACGGGTGACATTACAGCAGACACTCTAACCACTGCACCACACGGGTGACATTACAGCAGACACTCTAACCACTGCACCACGAGGGCGTCTCTACAGCAGACACTCTAACCACTGCACCACGCGGGTGACATTACAGCAAACGCTCTAACCACTGCACCACACGGACGACTCTATAGCAGACGCTCTAACCACTGCACCACACGGACGACTCTACAGCAGAGGCTCTAACCACTGCTCTACACGGGAGACTCATTAAACAAAAGACTAGAATAGAATAAACATTAACCCTCCCTATATGACATATTATCAGGATGGTTACACAAAAATAACTCTGTTTTAATTTTTCTTCTTCCAAAGACAGTGAAAGAAATGATCTCCCCGGCATTTAATTATTTATTTACTTTTGTAGAAATACCCAATGCATTTATTTCAACGTAATGTCAAGAGGCCTTCCGATTGTAGCAGTATCCCTATTGAGCTGGATTGTTACAGGTAAATGACATAACGGTTCACCTTCCGAATGGTTAAAATGTAAAAGACGGAAAAGGGGAGCGGTCATTAACTCTTGAATTTGTAGTCTATGAAGATCTTAGAAATTAAAGGTACTTTCTCTTTTTTCTGAAGCAAATATGAAAACATATGATTGCTCCTGCCGGAAAAAGGAAGAAAAATCGTCGTTGAATATGCATCTCCAGAAAACCAAGCATAAATTATTTAATTTAACATGCCATTTGATTGGATAAAAGATCTTTTTGCATCCTATAGGTTGCCTATCTCACGATATGTTAGGTCGAAAACATATTGCTCCCCTTGATGTTACTTTTAAAGTTCAATTTGAAGTCATTGTTTTGGGAGGAAAAATGTTTTATTGTCTACACTGAAATAAAAAATAAAAGGATTGAAGCTTTTTTAAACCTATGTTATACGTATAACGTTAAACTGCCCCAATTTATGTTACAACATTGGTGTCGGAAGGAAATTGAAAGTGTGTTTGTGGGGGGGGGGGGGGGCTATTCGAAAGTGGGGGTATACCAACAAAAAAGGAATATCCCAATTTTCAATGCCTATATAATGTCTATTTTCAGTATTTTTGCAAAAAGAAAGTGGGAGGGGTAGGGCTACACCCCCCTGTCTGACGCCTATGTATAGTGTATACCATACATGTAGATTAAAATAAGCTATATTCCTTAAATATTTACATTTGCAAATGTTTTCCTTTATATAACACTTCTGAAAGCAAGCGTTTTTATAACTGTATAAATACAGGTACGGGGTCAAGAGGTCATAGATGTTCGTATGGATAAACGTTCGACGTAATTTCTCTGTGACGTCATAAAGGGTCGACGCGCGGTCAGTGGATTACATACATGCCGTTGGGTTTGAAAAACAATGCATTTCACACGTTAAAAGTCACAATCAGGCAAGTTTAAAGTATGAATAAATCACAAATGTAAATATAAGTAATAAGGTATCATTTTTTGAGTGTTATTGGGATGTAAAACGGGTTGGCACATGATCAAATCTTCCATAAAGCCCTTCGGGCTTTATGGGATTTGATCACGTGACAAACCCGTTTTACATCCCAATAACATTCAAAAAATGATACCTTATTTCTTAAATGTTATCATTGACATTTCAGATCTGAATTGTTGTACAAGAAAATTTATATAATTTTAAAACGTAAAAATTGTGAGGTTTGAAACACCTTAACGAATAATGTATTATCTGTTAGAAGACATATATACCCCTCATATAATTTATATCATTTGACAGTTTTGATCGCCCTTGATTCTGAATCTTTGAAATGTTCCCCTGGGATTTTCGGATCAGAGGTTTTGAGATGCTCCCCAGGATTTGTCAATGTGAGTGGCTGGTGTTTCTCTTTCCACAAAGAACCAACGTCCATGTTGAATTCCAGTGACTTCTGTCACCAGCAGGGGGCGCACATGGTCGTCCTAGACTCGGAGGAGAAAGAAAAAGTACTCACCAAATATATTGAAAGTAAGAGAACAGGGGTGAATGTAAGTTTAAAAAAATTCCGGAAAACGAAGATTTTTATTTGTTAATTTCTGACTGCCGGAGTCGAGACGTCGTTATACAATAAAGTAAATTAATTAAAAAACTATTTATCTTACAACCTGAACCGTATAATAGTCTCTACGTTTAAAATCTAATTTATGTAAAATTCCTTTTGAATTACTTACTGCTGAGACGATAACATGCATGAAATTGCGCTGTAGATCTAAGGTTACATAACCATTATATACATATGCAAGAGGAAAATTGCTTAGAAATTACTTATAGCCAAGTTTATAATGGAAATAAAATAATTTTTTTTTCGCTTCAGAGATGAATTTTTTCAACATATATCAAGAAAGAAATGTAAGTATGAGAGAGAGAGAGAGAGAGAGAGAGAGAGAGAGAGAGAGAGAGAGAGAGAGAGAGAGAGAGAGAGAGAGAGAGAGAGAGAGAGGGCTGACCTTGAATATATTTTAAGGATAAACGTGTTTTTCTTTAAATCTTCAGAAATGCTTTTGCTCTGAATTCACCAGCTGCAGAAATGTAGCCCTCTTATTAAGAAAATTTGAAAGTACACGAAATGCTGTACACTACAAGGATCTGTGGTTCTCTGGTTTTTCTGTTCAACTTTTGCTTTATCTCTGCCACAATCCTCTAACAGGCTAAACCTGCATCATTCTACCACATTAACAGAAATTTATTATATTAACAGGAACTTTATCATACTTTTTCATAAACAGGAACTCTATTACAATAAATGGAACTCTATTACAATAACAGGAACTATAGTACAATAACAGGAACTCTATCATATTAAAAGGAACTCTATTACAATAACAGGAACACTATTACAATAACAGGAATTCTATTACACGAACAGAAACTCTATTATAATAACAGGACCTCTATTACATCAACGGGAACTCTATTACAATAAAAGGAATTCCATTACACGAACTCTATTACATGAACAGGAAGTCTATTACAATAACAGGAACTATATCACAATTACAGGGACTCTATCACATTAACAGGAACTAAATTACATTAACAGGAACTCTATCACATTAACAGGAACTCTATTACAATAAAAGGAACTCTATTACACGAACAGGAACTCTATTACAATAAAAAGGAACTCTGTTACACGATCAGGAAGTCTATTACATTAACAGGATTTCTATTACATTAAAAAGAACTCATTTACAACTACAGGAACTCTATTGCAATAACAGGGACTCTATTTGATTAACAGAAACTGTAATAATAATACTTTATAACAGGAACTCTATTACATTAAAAGAGACTCTATTACAATAACAAAAACTCCATTACATTAAAAGGAACTCTATTATAATATATGGAACTTTATTACATCAACAGAAACTTTATTACAAAAAAGGAACTCTATTACACGAACAGGAACTCTATTACATTAGCTGGAACTCTATTATAATAAAAGCAACTCTATTATAATAACAGGAACTCTATCACATTAAAAGGGACTCTATTACAGTATCAGGAATTCTATTACATTCATTGGAACTCCATTACATTAATTGGGACTCTATTTCCTTGACAGGAACTCTATAAGATTGCTCAGAGGGAATGGGACATTGAGGCTGAGAAGAAAAACTGTAAGTATTAAGGTAAACTTACCATCTGACAAGAGAAATAACTCTTACTATAATGAGTGTTTGTTTGTTGCTGATTTTCTTTAAGAAAAGGATCAAATAAAATGTCCATATCTGTCAGTTTGTACGTATTTTAATCAAGAATAAGATTTTTTTTCAGAAAATTTTTTTAAAAGGAAAAGGAAATACAGATAAAAATGGATCAGACACTAGTAAAATGCCTTATTTACATGTTATGATACGTTTGATAAAAGACAGTGATAATACACACTTAAATTGTTAGAGTGCTTCTATGGATAGACACTTTGAACGTTTGTTATTTTAATAAGATGTTGTTTTTAACCATATTTTTTTCTTTATATTGTCTAAAAAACTGAAGTTTTAAATACATTCTATATCAGGGAAAAATATGCTTGCAAAGTAAGCACAATATTCTAAGTGTATTTTTTTTTCTCTCCTCAGTTTGTGCAGATTTCATTATGCATGGTGTACAAAGTTCTAAATATAAACACATTCCTAATGCTAAGGTATGTACAGCAAAATAAAGAAAAATGCATCGTTTAGAGTTTGTTTCACGATACATATTAGAATGCCAAAAATGTCGTATCTTAAATATCTATACAGGCAATACTTCAACACAAAAATACACTAAACTGGTTGGTAGACTAAAGGTCTCTGATAAGTGGCATAAGGAACTCTTTAATGTGCGGTGTTTAGAGCTTCCTTAATGCTAGACCTATACCATTAAGTTTCCCTTAAGTAGAGTTTCACTGACTTTGTTGTTGTCTAAATGTTATATTAGTAGTTAAATGAATCATGTAAGAAGTTGATTTTATACTTAAAATCATGTGTCCTTGACCTCTGTTTCGTGTCCTTGACATTATCTTGTACATGTAAGATTCCTCTAGGTTCCCTGCCTCACCAGAGAGCTAATCTGACCACGCCCGCAGGATTCGCCATCAAATCTTCGTCACTTCCGGGAGCGGGGATGGGCGCATGGGCGGAGACCTTTGTTCCGAAGTTCACGATCCTCGGTGTTTATGAAGGACTTATTCACACTGTAGACAAGAAGGAGGATTTTTATTCATGGCAGGTAAAATTATAAAATGAATCAACCAAAATGAAAAACGAAATGAAGTTGCATATTTTAGTTACATATTCCTAGACCCCTGTCATTGAAACCAGATTTGATAAAAAATTTATATGAAAAATTTAAATATTAACATGTCCGCCTGTTTATCCGTTTGACTAGCTTCTGTGTATTTTGCTAACTTTGATGAAAATAAATTTTTATTTTTGATCCACTTCAATGATTTCAATAAAATTTTCAATTTTAAGAGGAAACCAGATTACACGGTAGGGGACTAGTATTGCTAATGTAACTGTCTGTCACGCTTTATTTTTCAGATTTTTTTTCTAAACCCTAAATATTCATTACCTGTTATTTTGATCAACATATCTGATTGTCTTTAATGTATAAAATATATAACATATTTTGAATATATAAGTTTCATTTTTTGCAAACATTTCTGATAGTATTGTTTTCAAAGTGTGTGACATGAACTTGATGACATACAGACATAGATGCAGAAGATCCGGCTTTAGTAACTGGTTACGAATTATTTGAATTTTTTTCAAAATATCAACAGGAAAATGTCGTTCCTATCACGTGCGAGGGCATCATCTTCTATATGACGTCACGTGACTTAGAAATTGGGTGAAGAGCTTCTTTCTGGTATGGATATCGGATATGGGAGGTTTTTTCAGGCGTAAACCGCATACATCCGGGTAATGAAACAATACATTTTATGGTTAATTGTTTCCATCCGGGTATTTAAACAATTTATTTCAGATAATTTGACCATTTAATTTCCTTGTGGTCATTAAAACATTTTTATGCCCGCATGAACAAAGTTTCGGGGGTTTATAGTAACTGGTTACGTGTCCAATCCCGCCAGTCTATCTCTCTCGTCTCTCTCTCTCTCTGTCTGCGAGGGCATCTCTTCTATAAAACGTCAATACTGTAGCTTTTGTTTAGTGGTGAAGAGCTTCATATTCTGTGTATTTTTTGACATAGGGAGGTTTTTAGGCGTAATCACATAATTGACATTTTCTTGAATTTGTTCCAGTTTTACATAAAAATGAAACTTTTACTTTGGCCATATCATTTGAACATTGGATACTCAGGGTTGTTATAATTTACATATAAGTTCACATATATATTTTGTTAAGAGACCTTTCATTGGATACCAACAACTTTGACCCTTTGTCCTTGACCTTGGAGATTGATCTACAAATAAAAACGTTAACCTTGGCCATAACTTTTGCAGTAGGTAAGCTGCCTAGGGCTTTTATATTTCACCTAATTGATCCTTGTGTCCAGCATAGAACTTTCATTTGATATTAAAATTGGTGACCCTTTCGACCTATGAGTTTGAAAAATTCACATTTTTACACAAAAAATCTAACTTTTACTTTGGCTCTATTTTTCAATGGTAGATTCTAGGAATATCATATTTTAAATATCATAGTCTTCGTGACAAGAGCTTTCTATTGAAACCAACAATTTAAACCTTTTGATTCCTTAGAAATTACGCATTTACAAAAAAACTTTACCTGGCCATAACTATTTGAATTGTAAGATTTAGGTCTTTCAAACTTCACTTATATAGTGCATTATATATTAAAGGAGAATACCTTTCATTGGATTTCAACATTTTTAAAGGAACTTTTGGACTTTGACCTTGGTTTTTGACCTACTTTTTACAAACAAATCTTTTTCCTACCTTTAAAACAGCTACCTTGGCCGTAACCTTTAAAGTCAGGTTTTGCAAGGGTTTTTTATGTAAAATTTGTATTTTAATTTATTTTTTAATTTGCGAAATTATTTTGTTAAGACACATTCTAGTTGTACACACAAGTACTCTAAAGTTGGCATCAAAAAGATGCACATTTCTGGTTGATTATGATGTTGTTTTTGGAAACATGACCAGGTTTCCAACAATCTAGTGGAATTCACCTGGTATATAATTGCGCCCCATTATAAGCATGACCTTTTTTTTTGCATTCATATGAAGCAGAATCTGCAAAGTGCACAATCTTATCCGTGAAAAAAAAAACACTTTAATGGAAAAATCAACTCGACATTTAGATAACGGTATATCAACGATATTTTCAATTAACAATGGTAATTTCTAAATTGATACGATATATCCTGCAGGATTGAACATTTCAAAAGATATACCAAAGAATCTCAACATTATTTCATATGGTTTTCAAATAAACGTGGTGACTTTAACAAAATTGAAGATTTGCAGCCATGTTTTTGTTCATTTCATAAGTTCTATGGTTGATACATTTAACTTTTTGTTTCTATATGCTTTTTCTATAACATGACTAAGAAAGGATATTTTCCCTTTGAATGTGGACAAAAATTCAAGTTTAATTAATTTTTAGAATTTCATTTCATATTACATACGAAGAGTGAAAAACATTCTTCAAATTGTAATCCTTTTTACATTAAAGTTATGGATATAAGCAACAAAATGTATATCGGTTTTTGAAATTTGAAGATGTAATTTTTTTCTTGTCCTTTTCTGCAGAAGTTGATCTCAACGGTTCATTTGCATTTCGTGCCAATGTTTTGACATTTGACGACAATGAAAGACTCATTTTTGATAATTGGACACCAGTGACGTATCAGAACTGGAATCCTAACGATGAGGGCGAGACAGCAGTTGACCCAATCTTTGGCCTCCTTTTGACTTATCATAACGACGGCAGGTGGCGCTGGGTGACTGAGAGAAACTACACGTACTATACAGGAGAAGACGGACTAAAACTTCCCTTTATTTGTGAGGATTCTCCATTTTATTTGGAGCATGAAGAGTGTTCTGTTACATAATGATTCATTCTCTTTATATAAAAATAAACATTTGCAACCATTATCTTTTGTTATATAATTTCATTAAGTATGGTGTATAAAGTTCTAAATCATTAAATGGAGTATTCTTAAGTTAACGTTGGATCGTATATTCGTCTCCTCGGAAGTCATCTAGATTTATCCTCGGATCGTACATTCCTCTCCCCGGAAGAGATCTAAATTTATCCTCGGATTGTATATTCGTCTCCTCGGAAGAGATCTAGGTTTATCCTCATGTTTAAATAAACTATTGATAGCATGTACACAAAGACAGACGGAGCATTATATTGTGTCGTAAGGAAACTGACTGGGATCTCCTCTAACCATACAAACAAACATTTTAGCACAAAGTGTTGTTTATAAAATTTTTTTCCAAAAAATTATATTTTCCTGTAAGTGTCTGTTTGTTTGTTAATTTATCTGTGGTAAATCAATTAGCCCTGACTACAGCCTTAAATTGGTTTAAGCTATGGATTTTATACTTCACAGGTTTTTTTTTATTTTGACGGTCAATTTGGATTTGGAATTTGAGCCTTGGTCATATGGCTTTAAAATTTCACTGGTATATTCAACGTGTAAAAACTTTTCCTAGTGTAAAAGTATTTTTGACTTTGACCTTTATGTTTGACTAACTTTTAAAGAACTTGTCAAATGTTTAAGCTTAGCGTAGCTATTACACGGTTAAATCAAGTGATATCATACTCCTCACGCTTATATTTTGATAAGACTTTCTCTTGAGTACAAACAGTAATGACCTTTAACCTTGATCTTATGGATTTGACCTACTTTTCAAAAACGTAAATTTTGGACGTATTTACTGAATTATTAGTGCTAGGGGTTATCTATTTTACCGATTCATTTCTTGTGGTAAGAGCTTCTCTTGAATACCAATATTTTCTTTTTATTCTTTATCCTTTTATTTGGACATCAGACTTTGACTTCTTTTGAAAAAAAACTTTGGTAATAACTTTTGAATGGTTGATTTCGTGACTTTTATATTTCACCTGTGTATTCTTTCTGAAATTCTTTTGGGCATCATTAATATTGACTCCTTGACCTTGTCCAGTTTGACCTACTTTTGAAAATCTCTAACTTTGGTCATAATTACTGAACTGTTGCTGCTTTTATGGTTTTTATTTTAGAAGGTAGACTCATTGTGAGGAACTTTTCTTTTGGTACCAAAACTACTTTTATATTGACCTTGGTGTTTGACCTGCAAACGACAACATTTATCATAAGCCTCTTTGTTTCACAAACGTTTCTTGAATTTTTATCATTAGCTCCTAAAACTTTTCCTATTGATTTAATAACAAATTTCAAGTTGTAGTCCATCAAATTTTTGGATAAATATATAAACCATATATATACACATTGCATAATAGAGAATATACTTGTCACACATATTGAATCATTTTTTTTAAAAGATGTAGTCTCATAATTACAAAAGTTTTTGCAAACATATTGATTAATGTTAACTTGCTTTTTATTTGCAAAGGCAGTTGCAAATATAAGATAACATCTTTCAAACAATAATGAATCGTTGCTCGGTGCTCTAACTCCTTGTGTTGTTTTGCAAATTTGATTTTTTTCTAACTTACTTGAATTATCTCTAACCTAAATAATGAATTTAAATGATCTAAAATTTTGCTTTTAAGATTTGAGACGTCAAAATAAAACGCATATTACACATGTAACATTTCAATCCCCGATCTGTGTTAGAGTGTTTTGAAACAAAAAAAAAAAAAACACACAAAAAAAATATATCTTAAAATCTTTATTACAGTGAAATTTGTCTTATCCGACATGCACGGGGAACAAATTAAAAATATATGTGTTGGAAAAAACAAGGTGTAGTATTGCAGCGTGTAAAGATCATTGAGATAAGTATAAATGACAATGAAATTAAATGGCTGAAATCACAGTAAAGAGTATTGCATGTGTCGGATTAAACAGGTTCTACTGTAATAGGATTAACAATAAAGCAATCTTCATCCTAATTCTCCGTCCAGTTATCTCCATTTATCAGTGTTTGGAAAAAAGAACGAATTTGTTTCTATTTTCAAATTTATTACAACACATATAAAATACATCTTTTACTGAATACATCCAGTATCGCTTTACAGAAGCCTTTCAACCCCCCTTCTTTACTGTTTGTTACTTGATGTTAAATATTAAAAAAAGAACTCTGCGATAAAAATTAATTTAAAATCGTCTCTTGAGGGTTTCCATAATCCATGGATGATCTTTCGTCTGTTAAAAAAAATTAAATTAATACTTCACAGATAAATGTATGATTACATATTTTTTTTTATTAAAAAAACAACTTTTATAACTAAAAGTTTCAGAGTGAAACAAAAAGAAAAAAAATGGATATTAAGATGTAATGATGTTTACCTAGTTCCGTCTGATCATCATTGAAGTCGCCTTCACTGACCACTCGTTACTGTGGGACACCATGGACAGCCCCAGGACTCCGGGGACCATTGACCGTTAAGGTGGGCGTAGTGGCAGGCGTTGAACCACCAGCCTCCTCTCTTGAGAGCAGCACAGTTACCAGCACTCCATCCTGTCGTTATCCCTGTCTGGGGTACTGTAGAATTAACAAAGACAAATATACATGGACACTTGTTTAAAATAGATCAGTAGATTAATATCCACTATATAACATCCGACAGATGTTAAAATAACCTGTATTTAACATACTGTCACCTGTAAAATCAAACAAAAAGAGTCACAAAGTTAATTGATTTATATATTTATATATTTTTAATCTAATTGTCAATAATAATACTGAGGTACTTCTAAGATAGACGGCTTTAGGTGCTGGGTAGAGCAATAATATTCATATAGTTCAGTCCTTGATCATGAATTCAATGTGTCTAATCACACTGGCACCTGCAGAATTAGAGAAAATATATAACAAAAATAAGAATTAATAATTTTTATCACTTTAATTTAAATATTGAAGTACGTATGAGATACACAATTTAACGTATTGGTTCCTGTAAAGAGAGATAAAAATAATACAAGACAACAAAACACTGCACAGTTCACATAGCATTCTTTCTAGTGTAACAATAAACAACAGACGTGTTACACTTTTTAATCATGGTATTATTGGGGTGTGGGTGGGAAAGGACACTGGAAATTTTAGAAAATTTGACAAAATGAAATTTTAATATTTGTCCGAGACCGTGCCTCTAAACATATATAACATGCAATACTAAGTAAATCATTAATAACGAGATAACATATGGTGCATCAATGAATGTTTTGAAATGGTAGATTTCCTAGTTTTTAAATGGAAATGTGAAACGGGTTTATGTCTAATTTAGCTTTAAAACTTTTTTTTATGAATATTTAATCCATCAAATTCTTTTATCATCAATTTTCGTTAATCTGTCGACATTTAAGATTAATGAAGCACTGTAAACCTCCTATTCCGTAGTAGTAAAAAATATAAATCATTGAAAATCAGACTATCATGCTATGTAAACTTTTTTCCGTATTAGTTAAAATTGAATTATGAAAAATTATCAGGCAACCCAAGCTGAAAAACAATGTTGAACAAATGTAATTATTGGATTTGTTTGTTTAAAAGAATTAACATAACTTTCCTTGTACATAAAATGTATAATGAGAAATTTTATCTACTTGACAATGACAGAATCAATATCTGCAGAATATGAGAATTGTACCTGCAAATGTTATTCTGAAATATTAAACATATTTAATTAGCGTGGAATCAAAAACGTACAGAGAATATCAGAAAAAACACATCTTTCTTTTTTTTCAAGAACTTTATAATCTTTCAATACAGAAAAGAATTCTTATAATAATATACGTATTTTGAACCTAATTTTAAGAACTTTACTTAAATACACTTACCTAGAGTCCCATTGGCAGGTCCTGCAAGAAAGAGTTGATATTTTCCTGCTTCGTCGGAGACAGAGAATCCGTTGTACATTTCATACAGAGTTGTACCATTCTGGAGAGTGATGGACGCATACAGGGATGAGGTGTTTTCTTTTGTTAATTTATGGATTACGTCATTTCCTGTATAAAGATATATTTGAAATTATCCGAAAAGTTCATCGAATACAATTAATTCTTTTAAAATCTATATGAATCTTCCGTAATGAAAAATCAAATTATTTTCCATAGCTGTAGACAATATCACTAAATTTGGTCTCATTAGAATATGCCGCTTAATGATATTCTTCATTTCTATTTTTTTTATTTGAAATATCAATTAAACACGATATCTGAATATCATAGAACATACACTACCTGGACTTAACTTTAGATCTTTATTACGCATTATGATTTTTTAATTGCCACAAGAATTTTTTTTATCTTAAAACTTTGAAGGAATAAAAAGTCCTTATTTGAAACCGATTTACACTTACCAATCCAGACGTTCTGTGCTGGTGAACCAAAGCCATTTTTATATTCCGTCCAGGTCCTGTTAAAGGTCATCGATCCGTCTAAGCGTTTCTGAATTGCCTTTGAAAATTAACATGCGTAACAATTCACTATATTGCTTCGAACATTCGTAGGATCCATTTTTTATGATATAAACTACAATACAATCCTACAATCCTTAGAACAACAAAAACAATTTGTGTTATATTAAGTACTTTTAATTCTAAAATAAACAACCTACCGTCCACCCCCCGCCCATTGTCGTCATATCGCAATGCTCACTGACCGGTACTGTTAATGTTCCGTAGGGGTATATATCATACAACCCTGTGATGGTTTGTCCATTTTCTCGAAGATCCTTGCAATCTTTGGGCATACTAGAAAAATCTGAAAAAAAAAATATAATACCAGGATTATACAATGTATATGTACAAGAAGTGAGAGGATATATAATGCCTGCATGATATATAAACGTTAATTGTTGGGGCTAAATTGTTAACTACATACAATGCAGGTGATGTTAAACTGTTCCCGATTATCTTAAATCATATTTGTTTTCCAGTTGGTACAAATCTTCGATTTATGACATGACTAAAAGTATTTAAATTAAACACAATTATTTTCAATACTCTGTTGACTGAAAGAAATGTGAAAGAGAAATTAATTGTAGATAAGATGATAAAGAATTTTGACACTGATATAGTTGTTGAAATATGTAGTAAATCATGAAATCGTTTTGATGTATGATATAATGTCTGAACGATCGACAGGGGATGTTTACTCCTCCACGACACAGGCCAGCTGTTTTCAGGATTCACATCTCAGCTTTCAGAACAGCTGTTTTTAAGATTGCAATTTCAAGATACTAGCTAAAGTGAAATTTTGTCGTTTATTTAGTTATCAACAAGTTTTTTATTTTCTAATGGTTTGGACTAATCATAGTCATAAAGCTTAAATTAATATTACTAAATACTAACGGTGTAGAATGTTCATCTTATGTTTTATATTAATTGCTAAGAGATATCCAGAAAAGAGAAAATAGAAATAGAGAAAATCACAAAGTATAATTTAATCAGTCTCAAATTTAGAACAGATTCTACAAGCAAAAAATGGATGCTTGAATTGGAAAATATTTTTTGGCCTAATTTCAGTGCAAATAATAAATTTATTGAATATAAAGAAATTGAAAACCTTATGTGATGTTCAAAAGTCTGTCCTTCTGAATCTTTATTAATCTATATAAATATTTTTCACTTTAAATTCAATTTTTGTGCAAATTTGAATAAAAAAATTAAAAACTACGCGGTGAAAATTATTCATTGTATTCATTTAAACATGACCAATGTTGTTATTTTTAAATTCTTTGACAAAAGTTTGTCTGTATCATCTCTCCTTAAAAGTCAAAATTAAAAAAGTAATAAAGAAAATCAGCAAAGAGATGAGTATGTCACTAGAATCAATTATGTTGAAAATACAATTGTTTATTTTAGATAAAAAGAATTGTCAAAAAAAATGTGTCTGTTCGAGAGGGATTTAAAACGAATGAAAGAAGCAAGCAGAAAAAAAAAATATACATACCGTTATCCGAGTAGTATCTCCAACCGGCCTCATCAGAGAGCTCAGACTTAAATATTTTCTTATGGGTACGGCATTTCTTCATTTGATTGTTGAATCCAAAGAAGACGCACTCCCTTTTACACATCATGGCACACCTGGATATTGTATGAGAATTATGCTCTCCTAAAAGCCCATAATTTGATTTCTTATCATTAAATTCAAGTTTCGCGGTAAATTCTTTCAAAGTATCGGTAGCCTTTGATAAAGCTATGAAGCCAATGATTAAAGAGATAACCCACTGATTGCTCATTTTCTTTTTTTCCTTTTATAAGAAAATAACTGCGTTCTTGTGAATCTGTGAAATTCTGCTAAATCGTCTTTCAACAGCCAAATATATATATATCGTACCATAATCAATGTCTGAAAAGTGATTGGCTCACTGTTACGCATTCTATATTTCACTGTTGTTTAAGTATCGATTTTATTGAATTGTCATAAACATTTATTTTGAAATTGCAATTTAGAAAATAACAATGAAAAATATGCTGTTTTTAATTTAGTTAAGGACAGATGATACAAACAAATGTTTTCTTTGAAAAAGATTTTAAATCATGTCACAAGTTTAGAAATGTGGATGGTTCTTAGAATTTTTTCTCCTAAGAACTAGAATATGAAAAAGACTTAGAAAATATTAGTAATATTTCAATGAAAAAACGAATATAAAGAAATAACATTCAGTAAAGGTTTACAGGTGATAATAAATTTCAGAATATGTTATCCTGGCGTTAAAAGTGTAATATAAACCTTAGAAAAATATACCAAGCCAGGTGAATTTAAAGAGGAAGATCGAAATTAAAAAAAACTGGCAATATCACATTGGCTGATTTTAACCATTTAGCTTTTCCTAATAAAATTCACCTGGCTCGGTATATTTTTCTTAAGTTTATTTTACACTTTTAGCGCATGAAAACATATTCTATGATTTATTTTCACCTGTAAACCTTTACTGAATGTGATTTGTCTATATTTGTGTTTTCATTGAAATATTACTAATATTTACCAAGTCTTTTTCATATTCCAGTTCTTCGGAGAAAAAAAAATCTAAGAACCATCCACTTTTCTAAACTTGTGACATGATATTTAATCTTTTTCAAAGAAAAAATTTGTTTGTATCATCTGTCCTTAAAGCATGTCTTGTTATGATATACAGAGTTTTTTTTATCAACTTTCTTCAAAATTTGATATTTGACTGCCGTCATGAGAAAAGGGCCCTTATCGTTTGACGTCACAATTCTCAGAAAACGACGTCAAAGTCGCGGTTTTGTAAACACGGAAGTAATTTTTGTTGACCGCGTTTCGTGAACTTAAAATAAAATTGAATTTCAAAGTGTAACAAAAAATTGAAATTTCATGAGGACATTTTTTAATATGTTTTTGATATTATTACTAATTACTACGTCAATTTATTCATGATTTTGTTTAAGTAGTTAACTTGATGTTGGTATACGCGACATTGGACATGCACATTGCTGGGACAGCGATTAAAACGATGTCGATGACGGCAAAATTAAAGATGCTGCATATTTGTTTTCTGAGCAATTTACAAATGCTTTAATTTGAACTCATGTTAAGAGTCTTCATATCAAAAGGTCCATATACATATACATATAATTCTTTCTTCAGAGAGCTAGAGAGAGAGAGAAAGAGCAAGCGAGAGATCTACATGAATGCACATATATATATAGTAGTTACCGTTCTTATAAGCGCTGAAAAAATATATTCCATAATTTAAAATGTATTTAGCCATGTTAAATTTAATCCATACTGATGTTCCCCGATAGTCAGCCTTTGGTGAACTGTCGATTTTAAAATGTGTAAAAAAAGGGGGGGGGGGGAGGACAGAAAGTAGAAAAGGCAAAAAAAAAAAACTCCGAATAAAAAGACCGGTTAAATTCAAGCTAAGAAACATAATCCGTCTTTGATTGAATAAAGACACTGGTCACATGGGAGATCCAAAACTTCTACATCAACAATAAATATTTATTTTAATAAAATAACAGTAAGATAATTTGCTAAAGAAAATAAGGAAAAAATATATACGTAGGATGGGGATGCTATAAATTTTTCTAAAAAATAATATTGTTTCAAAAACTAAATTTAAATGATCAAATATATACATTCAAAGGAACCGTATGGTAAAAATTATTGTATCAAATTTCTTAAATCATTCCTAAGAAACGAAAATTTAAGCGGTATGTTATTACTTAATTAACAGCATCACCTCGTAAAAAAAAACATAAACGTGTGTTGAACATAATATTTCATTATTGGCTAAGACAATAGCATCAGAATGAGAAAAGCTTATAAGATGTAAAGTTAATTAGCCATTGTCTCGGAGGAAAACGAATAGATGACCTTTCATGGAATTAAAAAGTGTTTTGTTTTGCTTGACAAGAAAAATTTGGTGTTTTAAAGTAAAAAAAAATATAGCTGCCCCCCCCCCCCCCACACACACACTGAAATGGTTCCTGCGGGCCTGCCGTTCTAGCGTAAAAATATACAAGTATCCATCCAGTTTCAGTTTCAAATAAATTTTGTCAAGATTTGAATGGAAATGTATTACGCAGAGAAAAGTCAAGCACCGTTTAGTGTGAATATATAAAAAAGAGACCAGGAATATTTGGTGGTTGAAAGTAAAAAAAAAATATAGCTCCACCCCACCCCCCCCCCCCACACACACACACTGAAATGGTTCTTTTTACGCCGTTCTCGCGCAAAAATATACTAGTATTCATCCGGTTTCAGTTTCAAATAGATTTTGTCAAGATTTCAATGGAAATGTAATTCCGCACAGAAAAGTCAAGCACCGTTTATCTTAAATATATAAAAGGAGACTAGAACAGTACAATTCACCATCCCTTTGATTAAATTATACAATATGCATAAAACTCTTCTTTTTTTTAGATCATAGTAGCGGTCCTTGCAGGAAATATGCAAATGTTGTGTTCAAGTGTAACGGTATAGGTGCTTAAGAATTTAAAAAAAAGTTAACGTGATCAATATTTGTTACCGATTTAAATTGTGATTTACTTTTTAAAGAGTAAGATGTTAAAAGACGGTTTCAATTTGAGATATAAATTCAAAGAAAGTTTTAATTTAAGGTACGGCATATAAACCATTCATAAGACAATCCTTTATTTGCCTCTTTACTATGTTTCTACTCCATAACTAAGACAGGCGTAGAAAATGAATTGTATATACATTGAAAGCTTAGAGTTTTAAACATATTTAATAAATTATTCAAAAAAGTAAAAATTTTAAAATCCGCTTGCATGGATCTAGCGAATGTATATATTTTTTTTTTAATTCATGAATTTTTATGAATGGAATAAACGTTTTTAAATACAAGTTTACATATCTTGGCGTAATCTGAATTTATTTCTCAATTGAATTGTTCGGTGATACAGAAAATACATGGTGTTTTTATCCTATCGTAACAGATATAGGGAATAAAGTTACGTGCCTGTGTGTTAGTAAGTGAATGCTGACTCAAGCATTTTTTTTAAAATATCCGGATCGATGTGCTTTTTTGCGTTTTGCGGGGGGATGCCCCGTTCTGCGCGCGTTGTCCTTCAGCATGTGATTCTCTCTCTCTCTCTCTCTCTCTCTCTCTCTCTCTCTCTCTCTCTCTCTCTCTCTCTCTCTCTCCTAATCTTTAAGTGTTATATCTGCTCTATATCTTTTATAAATTGAATTAGATTAGATTATTTCATATAAAAAGAATAGTTTGTATGAATTAAAAAAAATATTATTTCCCTGCTGATTATGATATAAACCGTTTCTAGATTCTGTCTAGACCCACATCCCCCCTTTATGAAATTACTAGATCTTCTATAGAATTGTATGAAAATAGTAATACCATACGAAATCCCCTAGGAATAGTTACATACTAGTTGCTTGGAAGAAAAAAAGTTAAACAGTTTCTCAAGTTTTTAATTCTCAAAGCGATTGAGGTTCTTTAAATAACATGTAATTTTAAGAATTTTTGAAAATTGAATAAGACGCAGGTGACGTCACTGCGTTTTCAGTGAGTAACGTCAAAGTTGTTTTTGGAGCGCCTCACTAAAATGCTCATAAAATACTGAAAAAGTGAGATATTTTGAAAATTTTTGTATATTTGCATTCAGAAAGAGTCCGGCTATCAAAATTTACCAAAAAGTCAATTTGTGAAAATTTGACCTTAAGGGCCCTTTTCTCGTGACGGCAGTCATCTATATATATAATTTCCTTCATCACCTCAAACTAAATGAAATTATAAATCAGCAATTTCTGAAATAAAATTCTAAGTAAGAATTATCTGACTCTAGGACATTATTTAGAATTTATTGATTTATTTCAACTTTGATACATTAGCCTCTAAATGTCAATGTAACACAGTATATTTACACTACATATATTTTTTGCATATAAAATGAATGGAAATCTATTGCATTCAAAACACCATAACACAAACAGGGTACCAAGAGGTTAAAACATGCGTTTTAGTTTGACGTCATAATCGTTGAACGCTGAGAAAATGCAAAGTCACAAGCAAAAATCAAAAAATCACGTTCAGTTTGACCAGAAGCTGTTACGTTTCCTGATCCATTAAATGTAGCTTACACGAAGGATAATACATAGGTTTTTAAATAGAAATCACATTTGCATTTAAGGTAGAAAGTTTAAAAAATGGAAATATAAGCAATGAATACGTGCGTTATTTAATTTGTTTGCACACACCGTTGCAGTTTTGAAACTATATCACTCAAAAAATAATGATTCATTGCTTAAATATCATCATTGGTTTATTTATTTTTGAATCTTAGAGAGACGTACATTTGCAAAATACAGTTATAAGAGAATTCTATGAGAATGCTCTTAAGCCCGTTATAAACTTAAAAAAAAAAAGAAAAGTACTAACGATACAATTCTAATGACAAATTGTATATAAATGTGAGTTTACTTTGGCCTAAAATATGGATAATATTTTATATTACAGGGTCATTGTATCAAACACAATACTTATGAAATTCTCACTTAAAGTGAACTATTGATTCAATTGATGTACCACATTTTTCCACTAGTTAGCCTAGTTTTTGAAACTGCGAAAAACAGGTCTCTTAGGAATGAATCTCAAAGCCTTCACTAATCAAGTCGTGTTTAATATTCTTTCGCAGCTAGGTTAAGGACCACCAAAGGTAGATCAATCTATGCAGAATTTTGGGAAATCGATTATGACGTCTCGGTGAAACTGCACAATTGACTCTTGGCGAATGAATAATAATTTTCTATTTCATACACTTTTACACACAGTGATTTCTTCTAATTATTGTATCTAAATTCATGCGTAACTTACCTTGTCATTTCACTACTATTTGAATGGAAAGTTAAAGCTAACTTGATCTTGCTGTACTGACAAATATGACGTCATAGACTAGTGTGACACGCAGTGTCTCTGCATTTGAGGCGCAGATCAAGCTATTTTACAACTTGTTAATGAGAAATTCAAAACTAAATAAGCGTGATCTGACTAAAATTGAGCCATATTTTGGAATGCATTAATTCATATTTCACAGTCTTATTAAATTGATGACGAATAGACCTCTAATAGAGCTTTACTCATGCACTTTTATACACAAATGTACTACAAACACATACACAACCCTTCGAAAATCTAAAAGTTCAACGATATCCGCTTAACTATAAATTGTGATAGTTTGTACACATGTAGCTATTGTCTCTACTATTTCGAAAAGTGCTTGGAGCAAGTTGAGCGCTGTTGATTTTTTCTGAAATTTTACATTATACATGTATCAATACGTATAGTGTAAATGCTCGAGGAATTGAAAGAGACGGCTACATTTTATATAATTCCAGTGCATGGGGAAGTTGCTCTCAGCACTATTTGGGTTAAGAAATTTGTCTTAAAGAAAGCATAATAAATTTCTTGGTAAAAAATTTTCCTTATATCGTTGAACTTATACGATCTTTGTATCCTAATATATTTTTTTCTAATTTTAACCTTGTCACGTGACAAACAGCTGATGTACGTAAAACCGCTTTGGCCGAACTCGGTTGAGACCCCATACATACACATTTGCAATAGTACAATTCTCATTTCATTTAAACTCATGCTAATAAAAACATATATATCAAAATTATATTGATTTTCTCAGAATTTTTAAAAGCATATTTCCTATGGGCGCCCTTAACCTAGCTGCGTACGTTAAAAAGATTATGAAAATAAAGATTAAACGTTATGAAATTGTCTTAATGATACGAGTAGTTCACTAGGTTAGCAAATAGGTAAAGAAAAAAATCTATATGTGCAATTTTAAAAGCAGATACAGCATTAACCTTTTAATACCGAGATTTTTGTTTATCTCTATATCCTTCTTGCCTAAATGTATAGTTCAAGCGATAGAAACTAAAATATTCTGACTTGGATTTCCATAAATAATATATTGATACACAATAAGTATATCTTGAACACTTCATTTTAATAAAACACCATTGTTTCACAGACTGTGTGGACAAAGTCTCGTACAGTACCCGCTTCGTTATTCTTTACAGGATACACGATACGATAGGATACACGCACGATACGATAGGATACACGCACGATACGATAGGATACACGCACGATAGGACAGGATACACGCACGATAGGATAAACGCAAAACACGATAAACGCAAAACACGATAGACCTGATAAACGATCTTCACGATAGGATAAACGCAAAACCTGATAGGATTGTTTCAAAATGCGGAACGTTTTCTGGAGCAAAAAATTATTTTAAATGAAATTTAAAGATTTAAGACTATTTAAATTAAATTATATCTTAATTTAAATACTTGCAGAGCTTCGAATCTAAACTATAAAGTACATTTAATTATTATAAAAAGAACCTGAGATCTCTGTGGATATTTTACAAAAGTTGTTTATTTATATAAAAAAAATTGACTGTGATTAAATAGATTATTATGAAATGGAGACTGTATTTTTTTTTAATTTCTTCTCAAGGGTGTGAATTTTGAAACTCTATAAACAGATCTATTATTTATGAAAAAAAATAAATTTTAATTTTCTATCTAATAAATTTATCTACAAGTACCAAGTTATTTCACGGAAGAAATTTACACAATAAATTAAATATTTGTATTTAATGTCTAAAGATTAAATATGCGATGTATCCAAAAATCGCAATTAAATATCAATATCTTAGAAAAAAAATAAATGTAGAAGACCGGCCGAAAGAAAGGTTTAAAGAATACGGCTTTAACAAAATTAATAAATTCAACATGATAGATCTATCAAGAACCAAACAGTTCAAGAAAATTAATTTCCTGAATAGAAATCTAAATAATTGTTAAAATAATAGCGCTCTGCATTAATACCTGTAAACTGTGTCATGAGAATATGATTCTGCTACAATTGCACATGTACGTTTGCGCTAAGCTCTGACTTATGTAGATGTAAACATTTATATATCATATACTTAAAACCTCGTATTTATCAACGAACATTGAATGGTAAAATACATTGTTCTTTACAATACAAAGCAGAAAAATTAATTAACAAATATTAAAAGACTGAAATGCGACTTTTCCGACTAAATAATTAATAGAAATCATTGCTATAAACTCTGTGTGTACTGTTTCTAATAAAAACAAAAAAAATAGGTTTAATTCGGCAAATGAATTATTAAACCTTAAAAATCATTTTAGACAGACCAAGTCGACATATTCGAAGGGCGGTATGTTGAAAATCCGCAACCAATTTAAAATTAGATAAACAAGATCTAACCAAATGGCCAAATATAATATTGAATTCTTAAATAAAGTTATAAACGTATGGAATAAAATCGATTAATACTATAAAATGATTCGGTGTAATTATTCTTGCATGGTCACGGCGGATCAGACGACTCTTTATAGTAAGATACCGTAAAAAAAATAATGCGAGCTAATTTTCATACAGTAGTTTAGAATGTTAGAACTATTTCATCCTTTTCTAAGATCAGTGAAATTGTTTCCTAGAATTAATTTTGTCCGTATTACGTAGAAAACCCAATGATCCGAAAGTGCCTGTACCATAAGTGCAGTATTTGTTTTTAAAGTTTATTAAAAGACTTATTCACATAAACATAATGGAAACATTGTACGAAATGAAAACAAATCAGCGGAGTGAGTTTAGGGACTTCAATCATTTCAATAAATTGATTTATTTGATTTTTTATTTAACATTAAAGCAATGAGATGATTTTTTAATCCATAAATTGTACAATTATATAATATATTTTTTGTTAAATCTTTGATAAGTCTGTTTAAACAAGTTAGGAATAAAATCCCGAAGATGCGAACCAGGTAGTATTTGAGGTTACTAATTGAACCAAGGTGTAAAATCAGTACAGGTATGTTGACGGTGATCACACACACACGGGCCGAGGTGTCAGTTAGGGGAGAAGGGGGAAGGGGTGGTTGACAGCACAGGAACGCAGTGTGCTGATGAGAGAGCTACACATACGTGTCAGTTTTCTGGTAAGGAATGGTCTTCGATTTAATTTGATTTTTGGCATCCCGATGGATTATATTTTCAGTTTATTTCCACGTCGAAAAGGTAAGCTGCTTAAAAACTTCATGTTTTTCCCTGTATATATTATTTTTATTTTAATGCAATAAGTATTTTGATACCCCGGTTACCCATCAACTGGCTAATTTCTTTCTATAATCCTTTCAACGCTAAAACACCTTAGCTTATCCTCTCAATAGATTGAAAAACACTAAAAACAGTTTGTCGTGTGTTTGCCAACTTTTTCAAGGAATTTATAATTGCTTTAAAAAATAAATTTAAAATTTGAACGTATACGGCCAAAATCGTTGTTAAAATCATCTGGATAAATGTCTTATGTTTTATTACATGTATATTTGTAACATCAAGACTTTAAATAATTGTGCATACATGCAGATCAGAGGTGTAAACATATTACTAACGTTTTTTTTCAGACGATAAACAAGGAAAAACAGAATATTTCATGAAAAAAGATACATATCAATATCCTGCTTATTATTTATTTATTTGCGTTTTGCGTACGCGAACTTTGTAGGATATAAAAAATCTTTCTCTGGGAACTCCGATTCATTTGAAAGAATCATATTAATAATATTTAATTTTGACAAAATAAATCATACAATTCGATGAATTTTTTTTTTTTAAATTAGACCAGGTGATCGATCTACTTTTAATTTCATTTCCGAAAAAAAGAGTTACTGTTTAAATTTTGACAATCCCTCTCTGCTTTACCATGATATAATTATTTTATTTATTTATTTATTAATAAATAAATTTATTCATTCATGAAATACGCTTTTAATTATTTTTTCCTTCTACGTTTTAATATTTCTTATATTGATGAAAAAGAAAGGGATAAAACTTTATTTTCTCTTTTTTCGGTTGAATTAATCTTATTTTTATTAACAAAACGAAAAAGAAACTCGGAATAGCTCAGTATTTTCTTTCTATAGTAAAGATAAAAAGCGAGGGTTTCCGAATATACACGATAAACGCAAAACACGATACACGATAGAACCTGATAAACGATTTACACGATAAACGCAAAACACGATAAACGGAAAACACGATAGAAAACGCAAAACCTGATAAACGGAAAACACGATACGATAGGATACGATAGGATACACGCACGATACGATAGGATACACGCACGATACGATAGGATACACGCACGATAGAACACGATAGAATTGTAAAGAATAACGATGCGGGTACTGTATGTTCCTAATTATAATTACTTGAAAATGACACCCCGATGTAACAGTTTCCTAAAAACAGTTTATCAAACGTTATTGAACAACATCCAAATTTTCGCCAAGCAATAAATGTGCCATGGAATAGCAAAACGATGAGCTCTATCATACGATGACAACATTTTTGTATGAGGAAGAAATTCTAGTTATATTCTACAACATTTTTAATTAAATCAAGTTTATCTTTTAAAAAAGATAGATGAGCGAGCGCCGTAGCGTTCTTAAACACAGAAAAGAAGGTTCGTCTTTATCTGGTTTATTTGCTGAAGCCGAGCATACGTATTCCAGAAACATACACTAACGTACTTGCTAGTGCTCGAGAGCGCTATCACAAAAAAAGTGTCTTGATTTATATACCTGCTTTATCAATTTATGTACTCTAGAAAATAAGATCTTTGTTCTGAATTTTAGATGTAATATTCCAACTTCGTTAGTGTGTTGAGTTTCAGGTAATTAGGAAACATAGCTTTAGGAGGCGGTCCACAGAAAAACCAGGCAGTATTGTATTGATAGGCGGCACATCGAATGTGACGAATATTTGATATTTTATTGAAAACAATATCAACGTGGTCCAAATGGAATAACGTAATCGAAGATTTCTTTAAAAATTACTTATATGCGTTTTTTCGTGTAATTGAGTTCCCCTATAAGCCATCGAATTTAGGTCAGAAACAAAGAACTGTAACTTCCAATACATTTTTTAACAGGACTTTAATTCACGCTGAACTAAATCAAGAAATATTTCATCTTTCTATTTAAAAAATAAAATCAGTGGAAAAACACTTTTGAATCAGTTTTCTGGCAAAATATATAAACGGTTTTATGAAATTTTGCAGTGCAAGAGTTATCTCCCGTGGCATCAGTAAATCTGCTTCATACCTTACTATCGGAATCCTAGTGAAATATTTAGAATCGACACACTAAAGAAAGTTATTAAACAAAAAATTACTACTTTATTTGTAAAAAAGAACTCATTCACGCCCTCAAACGTAATATTTGATAAAAAAATGGGCAGTATTATTCAGATTGAATCCACGTTTCCATTGATGTATCAGCGACGTCATATACCTGACTAATACTGCGTCACAATCAAATAGTTACAAGACTTCCAGAAAAGTTTGTAAATTGTTTGCGTAAAAGTGCTAAGAAAAATGATTAAAAAATAAGTAATTTCTCCTTTCCTGTTCAATTACTCTACACAGTGAATTATCCAAAATGTTAAATAATGTTTTTTTTTATATCTTATACATGTTTAAATTACTACTATGATATGCGCAAAAATAATTAATTTTTATAGTGTTTATATTGAAAATATCAAGGAATCGTGAATATTTTAAATTTAGCAAAATTTAATTTAACGAAGTTGAGATGTTTACTTCATGATGTTTGTAAAATCTTTAATATTTTTATGTTTGCAGTCAAATAAAAATAAACAAGCAGCGATACGATTAAAAATATAAAACAAAAACCCTGAAAAAGTTACAATAATATTTATTACGGAAGATTACTGCTGAACTCCCAACTTAAAATATGTTGCTATGTTGGCCAATTCTAACATGTTTTTATATTCATGAAACCAGTTTTTGAAAACATTATGCCATGATGCCTACCTGCCCCCCCCCCCCCTCAACCCCCTGCATTTTGCTTGCGATTTTTGGGCTCTTAAACAATGATGTAGATGAAAGAACATAATTTAGTTTTTATCAAATTAAATATTGTAAAAGAAGAATATATAGGATAAAAGGATTAACAGATGACGGGCTGAAAAAAAAACTCGGATAAACCCGAGACTATACACATAAAAATATTTTCTGTATTTACACTGTAGGGATGTGCGCCACTAATAGGGATGTGCGCCACTAATAGATTTTAACTCCTTATTAATTCCTGAGAAAATATTAATGAAAGAATTTGTTTTTTACATTGAAATAAGATAAATAATGAAGCAAAGCTGTCTTCTCTCAGTTACTGCATAATGCATGTACAAAAACTTATTTTTTTTTAATACTGAGTATCAAGAAATCAAAGATGTTTTACATGTACACTGTAATGATGTACGTAAAAGACATGAGGAATTTAAATATGTGGACAAAATCATTTAAAGTATGTCACTGACTGAAAAGAAACAAAGATAGGCATATTATTTTTCTGGTAAATTAAAATGAAAAACCAAGTTTAGGAAAAATTCCTAAAAACCACACCGATTGAAATAAAACCGATCCCATCGAAAATAATTCGAAATTTATTTAGTTATTAAACTAAAGGCAACTGCCACCTATAAGACATGTATAAAAATGAATAAAGTAAATTTTTAACTATATAACAATTAAAGAGCCAAATTTAACAATACAATTATAAGTATTTTCATCTTTATATAATTCCTATCGGGATCGGTTTAATTTGGGAAAAATCGTAGATAATAGGTGAATTTAACTCCTTATATTCCCCTCAATATACCTGTTTCCACCAATTTTATGAAGTGACTCAAAAGTTTTTACTTTGTATTCATAATAACATGAGGAAAAAATTCTGTCATAGTAATGTATTGGATTTTACAAGGTATCAAAAATTGGATACTGAATTCAAAAAGTTACTTGCTAAACTTAATTTTGGACCACATTTTATTTCTAAAAAAATAAAATTTGATGTCTTATTCATTATAAAATAAAAGATAAGAGTCTTTGCTATGAATAATATTGATTGACACATCTAGCTTTTAGTATCTGTGTTGCATATAAACTAAAATAAAAACGTATTATTTTTTATACCCTTATGATGACCTTTTTGCACTTAAAATTAAGCAATTACGAAAAATAGGACTACAGGACCACTAACACATTTTTTGATGTTGTCATGTGTAAATACTTGTTTTAAGAAGTCTGCATGCAAAAATAATGATTGTCCGTGATATGCCATGTGCCACCTATTGTCTGGTTTTTCGGTGGACTGCCTCTTAAAAGTTCACATTTTAAATACAACATTTTAAGTTGTAGAATGATTTCATTTCGTTAAAACATTCTTCATTTTTTTTTACTTGCAATACACTGAGATACACAACCAGAATATTCAAGGTTCGTGTTCCTAATAGTTTATGCCCGTATAAAAAATATAAGTTGTTGTTTTTTAGGAACAAGTTACTTTTTCTGATAAAATTGATATTAGATATTATGATTTATTTTCATTGTGTGTTCATGTCTAAAGATAGTGTCCACCATTTGACACTAAAATTTTGTTCATAATAAACTTGAAATAAAACATTTCAATACATTTTAAGAAAAAAGTTATTTGAAAAAAATCACAAAAAACTATTTATGATATCAATGCCTCAATTTGAACACTGGGACATGAACATGATAAGTGGTGCTGTAACGAAATCTTTAACAAACTGTTTGTGTAATGTACATCTTTAGATTCTATGTGCAGTTGAATAATGCATAGGAAATCAGAGGGAAACATTATTCAAAGTCAATATATATGTAATATATTTAAGCTTCGTTTTCTTTAATTTTAAGAAGCCAAAGTTTTTTCTAGGAAACCCAGCTCCCTCCATAGCTATTCAAAAAATAAACAGGTTCCTGTAATTAATTAATTTTGTTTACTTTACATAACTTTTTATTGGTAATATCACATCAATGTAAATGACTGATTAAAAAATTACAAAGAACCGTAATTTTCATGGACCAATGAATTCTACGCCAAATTATGAACATTTTTATAGACGTTATAAGTATATTCCCTGCTCACAAAGAAGCTCATTTAACAACAAGTCATTTTAAGTTAAATTATTGAAAATTTAATAATAAAATACGTTGTTGAAAAAAATCTTCCCCTCTAATTTCCGAAAATTGGTTAATTTTGATTATCATATGCAGTAAAAATTATATGATAAATATAACATAACGTACAATAACGATAATAAAGAACAATCGATCTCAAAAATCTACAACCTCAATACAAATCGATGAATCAACATGTAAAATTTCTCACGGTAAAGGTACATAGTATCTCATAATTAAAAACTATAAACATAGTGTAAAATCAGTATCTCATTTGTTGTAAATTAATGTTATATATGGTAATTTATTAGTCTAGTAATTTGTATAATGTTACATGTATGATTCTTCCATACCTTTTCACAAATTTAATCCCTAGACCTACTTTTCAGCAGAAATTTTAGACTGACTTATTAAAGATGAGTATTTTTCTTGAGCACTTTGCACATTTGCCACATTCCTTTTCGTCGAAATAGGGCCACGTAAAATTACAATGCTACATACAATTCATGCCAATAGAAGGATAATAAAGAATTCTTTAGCCCTTAGTATAGTAATTACTTACTATTGAATAAAAAACTGTTTTACATTAAGGTCTGAAACTTTCAAACTTTTCAAATTTTGCGATGGGTATATCTTTTATTACAATGTATGCTAGATTTCAAAAAGTACTTTAAAAGAATACTTAGTTTTTAACACAGAAGGCAGTCGAACAGATGATAACTAAAAGTATCATTTTGTACCATTCCTATTAATGTATAGAAGTACAGATGTTACATGTTTGAATTATTTCTGTGTCTAGGTAAGGCAGAGAACTGCTTGCAAAAGGACGGATAGAGAGTCGGCTCCAACTGAATAGAAATTATAAAAATGCAACTGGGGAACTATCACAGTCCATCAGCCAGGGATGGATTGTGTCACAGTCCATCAGCCAGGGATGGATTGTGTCACAGTCCATCAGCCAGGGATGGATTGATTGTGAGTTTTCAGTATTATATCCTTTAGTGAAAAGCCAGGGTTTTTGCAAGGATGTGTTTTACAGAAGAGAATAATATACTATGGAATGTCTTTTTTGTTAAATTATACATTATAAATCTTACACAGTCTTTGAAATAGAGATTATTTCAATATGTAGTATAGGATATAATGAAAACAATACATAACGGGTGTGAAGTTATTGCATAAATGCTATATAAAATAAACAAGAAAACAGTGATGTACCCATCGATTGATAAAAACATAAAGTACACTATTACTGGAAAAAAGTCTTGATAATTAAACCGCTTCGATTTGTTGATAAAGACATGCGTCTGAATGATGGATACTATCGTGGAGATGATTGTCGGAGAGTTTAGTCAAAATAAAACAAAAACGATTCACTCATACACTTCTTCAATTCCTACAGTAAATATTGGCAGTAAAATATAGATTATAATCAGACAAATGGGTAACATATCAGCAAAAATCTATTTTACATCATGAATATAAAACACAATCCGTGTAACGTATGTTTTGATTAGGTAATCTTAATGTTCTAATTATGGTATCTGTCGTTTTTTTATCGTAGGAAATGCTAAGCAACTTTATATACTGAAAAGCAAAACAAACGCAACAAGCAGTAATCTACAAATGTTTGAATTTTCTATCTAATGATTCTCAAAAAAGAATACACTAAGGCTAAACTTACTTCTCAGAACATCAGAGATTTAATTAAAACGTTATAATATTACCTCTTAACTTTACTAAGTAACATATGACTCTTAAAACACCCCCTCCCAGCCATTTTAATTACAACATGCAAGACTGCCCTAAACAACATTTGCAGCTTAATTTTTACAATACAATAGGTTAATCAATATCAAGATCAGAGCGAAGGAATTCTTCTTTGCTTTTTTAAAATGCCTATTTTTCAGATGATTAGGTCGAGTTTTCTCTAACTGAGCGCATTGTAGTAACTCTTGGACTTCTGGTCCAAGAACTATCATTTGAAAACTCCGTTTACTCTCAAGAAGGATGAAATCATGCTATTGACAACTTTATTTGTTTACATTGAGTTTGTTTGTACCTAAAAGTTAAATCACTGATTTTTTCAGCATATCATACATAACTTTTATGGGGGTTTTTGGTCAACATAAAGGCTTTGAAATAGCATTGAATTTCTGGTTTATGAACATATTATTCGTCTTCTAAAAATTCTTCCTATATCAAAAACAAAATTTTACTTATTTTATGTAAAAACCAAATAACAGATAAAATTGTGATATTTTGTACTTAACAATTTAAAATGATCCTTGCTTTTAAACAAGAAATAATTTTGATTGAAAACTTAAACAGAGACAAGAGGTCGCGGAAGTGTAATGATTTCCAAACTCTTTCTTTTTTTTTGGGGGGGGGGGATTCGTAAAATTTGAGAAAGTTTTTACTTCTGGCAAAATAGAGCACACGTTTATCTTTCTGTGATTTTTATATATAAGATGCATCTGATAGAAGGGTTGTTCGGAAAATTCGTGGACTAACGCCATAAAATTAAAATCGCCTAAGATACATGAATATCAATGAATTATCTAGCGTTTAGTTAGCATCATCTTTTTTATTTATATATTAAACAATGCATCATTAATTATATTTTTAGTATAAATTGTTGATGTTTTTATGGCAAAGTTACGTCCTGGCGGGGCAAATACAAAGATTGTGTTTTTTCTAACCTAATTGAACATTTTTTTTTAAAATATGAAAACCTGTAATTTACCGATAATACCGTAAAATTACCGATAATTCCCTCATACGATAATACAAAACGCTAACCCATACCTTAAACATTGCAATTTTAGCACCATTTTGTAAGTCTATGAAGTTGCATAGTAATTTTATTTAAAAAAATCTCCAAACAATTTTTGAGATGTAATGACTTCAGAAAAGAGGATGGGTTTCTTTTTTCTAGCATGCTATAAAGTTTTATCCCCCTGTAAAAAACTGGCATAGACGTAAGAACTATTTAAATAGCACATTGAATAATAAAATGCATTTAAATTTCTTGTTTTAAATACCAAAAAAGATTAGAGAGACGAGAAAAGTGAAAGTTAATGCCGATTTCTTGTGGTGTCTAAAGTGTGTCATGTAGAAAAGTTATGTTGATCATATATGATAGACGTGGAACTCCGACAATCAAATATGCTGTTTTAATTAAGTTAGAATCTTTCACGATGTATAAATCTATTTGAAATAACATATTCATTAAAATCAAGTATTCATGACATCTTTAAATTTATATAAACAAGACGAGTTTAAATCTTTCTTATCCCCAAGGAATCTCATCAAGATGAGTGTATTAGGTAGAGAATGTGCAAATTGAGAAACAATGACGTCATGCAACAAAATGCCGACTGCGCCGGTTGAAAAAAAAATGTCTTTTTAATTTATGATAATTTTCGGGGAAAAAATGAAGATATTAAGCTAAATTTTCAACATTTTTCTAACTTTTGTTGTTTATGTTCATTAAAAATATTTTAAGTATAAACTTCATAGTACATGTATTAATTTTATCGCACCTGCCTTTAAAACTTTTTGAACAATCCTCGTATAAGTGTATGATTAAATGATTAGATGTATTTTTTTTAAACGTCCCACTCGACAATTTCTCACTCAAACAGAGTCGTCACCGTATTCCGGTGAAGAGTTTTGAATTTAGACCTATACTCGGCACTTAGGTCGAATGAGCAATGAGGGTTCTTTATCGTGTCAAAGCATCCCGTGACACAGGACCGGGGTTTCTAATGTCATATTGGAAAGACCCGCGACTTTCACTTCTAGTGCCGAGCGCTTGGCGAAGAAACTACCTATAATTCTGTCTAGGTTTAACGCGGATCTGCCAACGAGGATAGAACCCAGACCTGCCTTCCACTGTATTTGTTGACATGGTTATCGACCATATAACTTTGAGGTATAAAAAACTCCGTATGCAGGTGATGAACGTATCTTGCTGCTTAAGTAAGGGAAGTGGAAGATCGTAGAAATAAAATCATAACGTTTATCATAGAGCTTGGGTGTTAGATTACATTTAACGTCTTTTTTTTAAATAAAAGTAATAATTTCCTAAGTTATATGGTCGATAAATGACTTTTTCAGTATATACAATATACCAATAAGCCAAATGCTGACTGACAGTTTTTGTACTAATTTAAAACTCTATTTATTCCCCGCTTGAAAAGTGGGAGGGTATGTGGTCATGGGTATCTGTCCGTGCGTCCGTCCGTTGTTCGTTCGTCCGCCTGTTACGCTTTGGCGTACTTATCTCTTATCCGCAACTCCTCTCACAACACTGAAGGAAATTTCTCAGAATCTTTATTTCATATTGCCATTGTGCACCTCCTATTTTGCTTTTTGATCTGACATACATTTCGATTTCCAGAGCAAAACATGGATATTGCGAATATATTCATATGGGAGCCAGGGAGTATTGTTTAGTGAGCTCATTGCTCACAGTAACACACCGTATTGTCGATAAGAATTTCGGATTCTCTCGTTAATGTCATATTATGACAAGGAGCACGCATCGAGTGTAAGCGTTCGGCAGAGGATGCTCACTCCTATATGATCCAACTTCTTAGATTTTTAGAGGTCCGTGTTTAGTTGTCTCCAAAATTTGTAATTTTAAGTGTTTTTTACGATTGAGTACTGTTCGTTATCTCCATATTTTTTATTTAACTAGAAACTTCTTTTTGATTTTAAGATGATTTTAAACAGGAAAGATGCAATTATTAAACGAACTTGATTTTTAAAAAAAATTGGCTGGTACCGATACCATAGTTCCACGCCTGCTAAAACTCGCTGCACCAGACAAACACAAATCTATCACTCATTCTATCAATGTCAGTATTTTTAAATGAATGGATTAAAATTTGCAAAGGTAATGTCCATTTACAGAAAAGTAGACTTAATCCTGGTAATTTTAGGACAATATCTTTCCTTCCACATTTGTCGAAATTGATCGAAAAACATGTTGATAATCACATCCCTAAATTCTTATCAGACTTTTACTATAGCCCCCGCTTGAAAACTGTCCGTCCATCCGTCCGTCCGTCCGTCTGTTACGCTTTTCAGTATTACAAGCTCTCATCGGCAATTCTTCTTATACCACTGAGTGAAATTAATGAAAACTTTCACAGAATCTTTATTACATATTGCCATTGTGCACATCCTATTTTATTTTTTGATCCGATACATATTTTGGGTTTCCCGAGCTACAGAAAAACATGGACTTTGAAATTTATTTATATGGGAGGCGGGAGTAACATTTAGTAAGCTAATTGCTCACAGTACCTCTAGTTTACTTTGTAAATCACAATCAGGTTTCAAAGTATCAAACTTATGCCCAAGTGCTCTTACTAAATTGACTGATAAATGATTTCAAGCAACGGATACTGGTGAACTTGTCGGTGTAACCTTTCTTGATTTTAGTAAGGCTTTTGATTTTGTGAATCATAATATTTTGATTGAAATTTTGAAACTAAAGCAGTGAAATTGGTTGCCTCAATTTTGAACAGTAGATATCAAAGTGTTCAACGTGGAAATATAAAAAAAAAGTTAGTCACAGCGAGAGTGCCAAGGGGATCACTTTCAGGTTGAATTCTTTTCCTATTTTACATCAATAGTCTCCATTTCATTGAAAATCATATATTAATTAATTTGAGGATGACACTACTCTTCCCTTTTCTGAGGGTAATGTTTCTCCGATTCAAAATATCTTATCATCGAACATAAAAAATACAGAAACAGTTTTGTTCAGAACCAGATAATTTTGAACACTAGTTAAACAAAATGCATGTTGTTATCCACACATCAGAGACGGTCAAACTGAGAAACCAAAATCTAAATTTACAAATTTCAGTTCAATTCTTGAGAGTGTCACACATGACAAATAACTTTCAAATCATGTTAATAATTCACTCATTTTAATACACGTCTCGATCCTGTTTGTAAAGCCGTATCTCGATAAATATCTGTATTTATAAGGATTATGAAATATCTTCAAATTACTACAGAAAAGTTATTCTATCATGCTTATATAATGCCATTAATTGAATACAGTTTCACAGTTTGATGTAGTGCATCAATATCTAGCCTCAATAGGATTCATAAGTTACAGAAAAGGACAGGGCGCTGTATCTTAGATTATGCCTATGACAAGCCATCAAAAGCCTTATTTGAAAAAAAAACTTGATTGGCTGTCAGAACATGAGCCATTGATTGTAAATAAGTTAGTATTATTGTAAAAAGAACAGCTTTACAGTCAAAGTCCAAAGTACCTGTCCAACATGTTCAATTTCTGATCATCCAATTCGTACCATCGAAGCCCTTACTCTAATTTTGACTTGTGTATTTTAAAGCACAAAACTGAAATGTCAGAAAAAAAATCTTTTCAATATTCGCCTGCAGTATTGTGGAATAACTTATCTTTAAATGTAAAAATGTTTCATCATAGACCAAAGTTCAACTTAAATTTTTGTATTATCATATATCATAGAAAAAAACTTCAACTTAAATTTTTGTATAATCGTATATTTGTTGGCTGTTTTAGTTTAATAAAACAGCCAACAAATATACAATTATCAAAAATTTAAGTTAGAACTTTTCTATGATATATGATAATACAAAAATTTGAGTTGAACTTCATTATGATGGAAACATTTTTACATTTAAAGATAAGTTATTCCACAATACTGCAGGCGAATATTGAAAAGATTTTTTTTAGACATTTCAGTTTTGTGTTGAAAATACACAAGTCAAAATTAGAGTGAGGCCTTCGATGGTACGAATTGGATGATCAGAAATTAGTGCTTTAGACAAGTACTTTGGACTTTGACTGTGAAGCTGTTCTTTTTTACGATGATTGCTGACTTATTTCTAAATCGATGGCTATATTATGACAGCCAATCAAGTTTTTTTTCAAATAAGGCTTTTGATGGCTTGTCATAGGCATAATAAGATACAGCGCTCTGTCCTTTTCTGTAGACTATAAATCCTATTGAGGCTAGATATTGATGCACTACATCAAACTGTGAAACTGTATTCAATTAATGGCATTATATAAGCGTGATGATAACTTTCTGTAGTAATTTGAAGATATTTCATAATCCTTATGAATCCCGATATTTATCGAGATACGCTTGCGAACAAGATGAGACGTGTATTGAAAATAATAAATATTAACATGAATTCCAAGTTGTTCATGTGTGACACTCTACAAAATTGAACTGAAATTTGTAAATTTAGATTTTGGTTTCTCAGTTTTGACCGTCTCTGATGTGTGGATAACAACATGCATTTTGTTTTAACTAGTGTTTCAAAATTATCTGGTTCTGGGTAGGTTCTTCTGTATTTTTTATGTTCGATGATAAGATATTTTGAATCGGAGAAACATTACCTCAGAAAAGGGAAGAGTAGTGTCATCCTCAAATTAATTGATATTGATTTTCCGAATGAAATGGAAAATTGATGTAAAATAGGAAAAGGATGCTTCGCTGTGACTTTTTTTTAGAAATTTTATATTTCCACGTTGAACGCTTTGATATCTACTGTTCAAAATTGAGGCAACCAATTTCACTGCTTTAGTTTCAAAATTTCAATCAAAATATTATGATTCACAAAATCAAAAGCCTTACTAAAATCAAGAACCTGGCATTTCACAGTATCCGTTGCTTTGAAACATTTATCAGTCAATTTAGTAAGAGCACTCTGCAGATAAGTTTGATACTTTGAAACCTGATTGTGATTTTTGCAAAGTAAACTCAAGGTACTGTGAGCAATTAGCTCCTGAAATGTTATTCCGCCTCCCATATAAATAAATTTCAAAGTCCATTGTTTTTCTGTAGCTGGGAAACCCAAAACATGTATCGAATAGAAAAAATAAAATAGGATGTGCACAATGGCAATATGTAATAAAGATTCTGTGAAAGTTTTCATTAATTTCACTCAGTGGTATAAGAAGAATTGGAGTGAGGAGATAAGATCTGCCGAAAGCAACGGTAAGACGATGGACGGACAGTTTTCAAGCGGGGGCTATAATAAAAGTCTGATAAGAATTTTGGGATGTGATATCGACATGTTTTTTCGATGGATTTTCGACAAATGTGGAAGGAAAGATATTGTCCTAAAATTACCAGGATTAAGTCTACTTTTTCTGTAAATGGACGTTGCCTTTTAAAGAGTAATCCATTCATTTAAAAATACTGACATTGATAGATGAGTGATGCCGGTTCCTGTTTTGTCTGGTGCGCGTTTTAGCAGGCGTGGAACTATGGTACGGTACCAGCCAATTTTTTTTTAAAAATATAGAATTCGATTTTAATGATCATCTTTCCTGTTTAAAATCATCTTAAAATCAAAAAGAAGTTTCTAGTTAAATGAAAAAATATGGAGATAACAAACAGTACTCAATCGTAAAAAACACTTAAAATTACAAATTTTGGAGCAGACCAAACACGGAGCCTCTAAAATCTAGAAGTACGATCATATAGGAGTGAGCATCCTCTGCCCCGAACGCTTACACTGGATCGGTGCTCCTTGTCATAATATGACATTAACAAAGAAGTGAAGATTATCGACAATACGGTGTGTTTACTGTGAGCAATGAGCTCACTAAACAATACTCCCTGGCTCCCATATGAATATATTCGCAATATCCATGTTTTGCTCTGGAAAATCCAAAATGTATGTCAGATCAAAAAGCAAAATAGGAGGTACACAATGCGCGATGTGAAATAAAGATTCTGAGAAATTTGCCTTCAGTGTTGTGAGAGGAGTTGCGGATAAGAGATACATACACCAAAACGTAAACAGCGGGACGAACGTGCAAACGTGAGCGGACATTACCCATTACATACCCTCCACTTTTCGAGCGGGGGCGGTATAATAATAGTTTTAAATTTGTCAGTCAGCATTCAGCTTATTGGTATATTGTATATCTGAAAAAGTCATTTATCGACCATATAACTTAGGAAATTGTTGCTTTTTTATTAAAAAAAAGACGTTAGATGATGTTAACACCCAACTCTATGATAAACGTTATGATTTTATTTCTCTTATCTTCCACTTCCCTTGCTTAAGCAGCAAGATACATTTCATCACCTGCATACGGAGTTTTTATCCTTCAAAGTTATATGGTCGATGACCATATAAACAAATACATGGAAGGCGGGTCTGGTTGCTGTCCTCGATTACGCAGTCCGCATAAACCTAAGACGTAATCATAGGTAGTTTCTTCGCCAAGCGCTCGGCACTCAAAAATGAAAGTGGCGGGTCTTCCAATATGACGTTCGAAACCCGGGTCCTGTGTCACGGGATGCTTTGACACGATAAAGATTCCTCATCTCAGAATTCGACCTAAGTGCCGAGTATGAGTCTAAATTCAAACCTTCACCCGGAATACAGTAACGTTCCTCCTTTTGAGTGAGAAGTCAAGTGGGACGTTTAAAAAAAAATACATCTAATCATTTAATCGTACCTTATACGAGGATTGTTCGAAAAAGGCCAGTGCGATAAAATTAATACATGTACTATAAAGTTATACTTAAAATATTTTTAAGGAACATAAAACAACAAAAGTTGAGAAAAATGTTGAATTGCGAAAATTATTATAAATTAAGAATACTTTTTTTTACCCGGCGAATTATCATAAATTAAAAAGACATTTTCACCCGGCGCAGTCGCATTTTGTTGCATGACGTAATTGTTTCTAGATTGCACATTCTCTACCTAATACACTCATCTTGATGAGATTCCTTGGGGATAAGAAAGATTTAAACTCGTCTTGTTTTATATAAATTTAAAGATGTCATGAATACTTGATTTTAATGAATATATTTATTTCAAATAGATTTATACATCGTGAAAGATTCTAACTTAATTAAAACGGCATATTTGATTGTCGGAGTTCACGTCTATCATATATGATCAACATAACTTTTCTACATGACACACTTAAGCGCCCACAAAATCGGCATTAACTTTCACTTTTCTCGTCTCTCTAATCTTTTTTGGTATTTAAAAACAGAATTTAAATGCATTTTATTATTCAATGTGCTATTTAAATGGTTCTTACGTCTATGCCAGTTTTTTACAGGGGGATAAAAGTTTATAGCATGCTCAAAAAAGAAAATACCATCCTCTTTTATTAGAAGTCATTACATCTAGAAAAATTGTTTGGAGATTTTTTAAATAAAATTACTATGCAACTTCATAGACTACAAAATGGTGCTAAAATTGCAATGTGTTTAAGGTATAGGTTTACGGTTTTGTATTATCCACTATAGAGGGAATTATCGGTAATTTTACGGTATTATCGGTAAATTACAGGTTTTCATATTTTAAAAAAAAATGTTCCAAGTAGGTTAAAAAACACAAATATTTTGTATTTGCCCCGCCAGGACGTAACTTTCCATCAAAAACATCAACAATTTATACTAAAAAATCTGATTATAAATACATTGTTTAATATATAAATAAAAAAGATGATGCTAACTAAACGCTAGATAATTCATTGATATTCATGTATCTTAGGCGATTTTAATTTTATGGCGTTAGTCCACGAATTTTCCGAACGACCCTTCTATCAGATGCATCTTATATATAAAAATCACAGAATTGAACGTGCCTGTATTTTCAGAGTAAAAACTTTCTCAAATTTTACGATCCCCCCCCCCAAAAAAAAAGAAAGAGTTGGAAATATACACTTCCACAACCTCTTGTCTCTCCTTTAAGTTTTCAATCAAAATTATTTCTTGTTTAAAAGCAAGGATCATTTTAAATTGTTAAGTACAAAATATCACAATTTTATCTGTTATTTGGTTTTTACATAGAAAAATAAGTAAAATTTTGTTTTTGATATAGGAAGAATTTTAGAAGACAAATAATATGTTTCATAAACCAGAAATTCAATGCTATTTCAAAGCCTTTATTAGACCAAAAACCCAGTAAAAGTTATGTATGATATGCTGAAAAAATCAGTGATTTAACTTTTAGGTACAAACAAACTCAATGGTGAACAAATAAAGTTGTCGATGGCATAATTTCATCCTTCTTGAGAGTAAACGGAGGTTTCAAATGATAGTTTCTTGGACCGAAGTCCAAGAGTTACTACAATGCATCAGTTAGAGAAAACTCGACCTAATCATCTGAAAAACGGGCATTTAAAAAAGCCAAAGAATAATTCATTCACTCGGATCTCGATATTAATGAACTTACTGTATCGTAGAAAATAAACTGCAATTGTTGTTTAGGGCATTCTTGCACGTTTTACTTGAATGGCTGGGAGGGGGTGTGTGCTTTAACAGTCATATTTTACTTAGAATAGTAGACAGATAACATTTAACATTTTTATCAAATTTCTGATATTCTGAAAAGTGAGTATAGCCTTACTTTATTCGCTTTTGAAAATCATAGAATAAAAAAATCAAACATTTGTAGATTACTGCTTGTTGCGTTTCTTTTGCGTGTCAGTATACAAGATTTCTCTGTGATAAATTCTTTTTTATTCCATTGACATAAAGATTAGTCCACATTTTAAGAAAAGATAGGCAAGAGATTTCTTTCATTTTTAGTGAATTTTCCACCTTAATTTGTAAATAGTTTTCAGAAGTCTTTGTCAGAATGTTTTCAATCTTCAATATGATGAACAACGTACCCAATTGATTACAAAAAGTGATTAAAATATATACCTTTCCCCTCAAACCAATGACAGATTAGTTATTTACCAATGCTACTTTTCTTGACCTTTTTGCACTTACAAAGGATTTAATTATTGTATGACTGTTTGGGGTTGATTTCAGAATTACAATGCGAAGATTTATCAAACATTTAATAATCCTATTTTAAAACGGTCATATTTGGTAGAAAAAAATGTAATCAAAAACCAACCATTTAAAATATACATGAATAATTAACGAATAATTATGATAAGGAATGCACATAATTTCATGATAGACAACACAACATTTCCACACAATCTTCAATACATCTCTGACTCAAACACATCAAGATATTATACTGTTTAGTTGGCAACTAATGATTTTTTAGAAGGATTTTTGTTTTCCTCAAAATAATTGTATACCATTCATAAGTTATCACAACTAATAATATGACGTCATAATTTGTACAATCCTTTAACATGCTATTGGTACTAAATATGCATAAGAAAATGTCTGTGATTTAAAGATATACCCAGGTACAAGTTTTGCATTTTTATAATTTCTCTCAGTTGGAGCCGACTCTCTATCCGTCCTTTTTTTTGCAAGCAGTTCTCTGCCTTACCTAGACACAGAAATCATTCAAACTATAACATCTGTACTTTGTACATTAATAGGAATGGTACAATCAATACTTTAGTTATCATCTGTTCGACTCCTTCTGTGTTAAAAACTTTAAATTATTGTTTTGAAAGTACTTTTTGAAATCTAGCATACATTGTAATAAAAGATATACCCATCGCAAAATTTGAAAAGTTTGAAAGTTTCAGACCTTTAATGTAAAACAGTTTTTTATTCGATGAGTAAGTAATTACTATACTAAGGGCTAAAAAATCTTGTTATAACTTCTTGTATTGGCATGAATTGTATGTAGCATTGTAATTTTCGTCGCTGTATTTTGAACAAAAAAGGAATGTGGCAAATGCCCTGCTGAAAAATACTCATCTTTAATAAGTCAGTCTAAAATTTCTGCTGAAAAAGTAGGTCTAGGGATTTAATTCTGGAAAAGGTATGGAAGAATCATACATGTAACATTATCAAATTACTAGACTAATAAATTACCATATATAACATTAATTTACAACAAATGAGATACTGATTTTACGGCTCTGTTATAGTTTTTTTAATTATGAGATATGTACCTTTACCGTGAGAAATTTTACATGTTAATTCATCAATTTGTATTGAGGTTGTAGATTTTTGAGATCGATTGTTCTTATTATCGTTATGTTATATTTATCATATAATTTTTACTGCATATGATAATCAAAATTAACCAATTTTGCCGGAAATTAGAGGGGAAGATTTTTTTTCAACAACGTATTTTATTATTAAATTTTAATAATTTAACTTAAAATGACTTGTTGTTAAATGAGCTTCTTGTGGCGGGACCACTTATAACGTCTATGATTTGGCATTAAGTCATTAGGTTGTGAAAATTACGGTTCTTTGTAACTTTTTTAATCAGTCATTTACATTGATGTGATATTACCAATAAAAGTTATGTAAAAATTAATTACAGGAACCTGTTTTTATTTTTTCAAATAGCTATGGAGGGAGCTGGGTTTCCTACAAAAAACTTTCGGCTTCTTAAAGAAACAAAGCTTAAATATATTACATATATCTGAGACTTCGAGATAATATTTTCCCCTCAATTTCCTATGCATTATTCAACTGCACATAGAATCTAAAGATATTTACATTACACAAACAGTTTGTTAAAGATTTCGTTACAGCACCACTTATAGTGTTTCATGTCCACATGTTCAAATTGAGGGCATTGATATCATAAATAGTTTTTTGTGATTTTTTCAAATAACTTTTTTCTTAAAATGTATTGAAATGTTTTATTTTCAAGTTTATTATGAACAAAATTTTAGTGTCAATGGTAAAACATTATATTTAACATGAACACACAATGAAAATAAATCATAATATCTAATATCAATTTTATGCGAAAAAGTAACTTGTTCCTAAAAACAACAACTTATATTTTTTATACGGGCGTGACACGGCCCGGAACACGAACCTTGAATATTCTGGTTGTGTATCTCGGTATTGCAAGTAAAAAAAAAATGAAGAATGTTTTAACGAAATGAAATGATTCTACAACTAAAATGTTGTCCTATTTAAAATGTGAACTTTTTAAGAGGCAGTGCACCGAAAAACCAAAACAATAGGTGGCACATGGCATATAGCGGACAATCATTATTTTTGCATGCAGACTTACTTAAGAACAAATTATTTACACATCAACAACATAAAAAATGTGTTAGTGGTGCCCTGTAGTCCTATTTTTCGTAATTGCTTGATTTTTAAGTAAAAAGGTCATCATAAGGGTATAAAAATAATACGTTTTTATTTTCCATTTATATGCAACACAGATACTAAAAAGCTACAATGTGTCAAATAGATATTATTCATAGCAAAGACTCTTATCTTTTATTTTATAATGAATAAGACGTCGAAATTTTATTTTTTTAGAAATAAAAATGTAGTAGAAAATTAAGTTCACGTAACTTTTTGAATTCAGTATCCAAATTTTTTGATATATAAAATAAATACATTTACTTTATGACAGAATTTTTTCCTCATGTTATTATGAATACAAAGTAAAAACTTTTAAGTCAGCTCATAAAATTGGTGGAAACAGTATATAGAGGGAATATAAGGAGTTAAATTCACCTATTATACAATTTTTCCCAAATTAAACCAATACCAATAGGAATTATATAAAGATGAAAATGCTATTAATTGTATTGTTAAATTTGACTAATTGTTATATAGTTAAAAATTTACTTTATTCATTTTTATACATGTCTTATAGGTGGCAGTTGTTCATTTAATAACTAAATAAATTTCAATTATTTTCGATCGGGATGGGTTTTATTTTGAATCGGTGTGGTTTTTTACAGAATTTTTCCTAAACTTGGTTTTTCATTTTTAATTTACCAGAAAAATGATATCCCTATCTTTGTTTCTTTGCATCAGTGACATACTTAAATGATTTTGTCTCCACATATTTAAATTCCTCATGTTTCGTACATAATTACAGTACCTACATGTAAAACATCTTTGATTTCTTGATACTCAGTATTAAAAAAAAATAAGTTTTTGTACATGCATTATGCGGTGACTAAAGAAGCAGCTTTGCTTCATTATTTATCTTATTTCAATGTCAAAAACAAATTCTTTCATTAATATTTTCTCAGATAATAGGAGTTAAAATCTATTAGTGGCGCACATGTGGCGCACATCCCTACAGTGTAAATACAGAAAATATTTTTATGTGTATAGTCTCGGGTTTATCCGAGTTTTTTTTTCAGCCCGTCATATCTTAATCCTTTTATCCTATATATTCTTCTTTTACAATATTTAATTTGATAAAAACTAAATTATGTTCTTTCATCTACATCATTGTTTAAGAGCCCAAAAATCGCAAGCAAAATGCAGATGAGGGGGGGGCAGGGAGAGGCATCATGGCATAATGTTTTCGAAAACTCATTTTCATGAATATAAAAACATGTTAAAGCATGACAACATATTTAAAGTAGAAGTAGCAGTAATCTTCGTAATAATCTTCCTCTAACTTTTTCAGGGTTTTTGTTTTATATTTTTAATCGTATCGCTGCTTGTTTATTTTTATTCAACTGCAAACATAAAAATATTTAAAGATTTTACAAAGTAAACATCTAGAAGCTTCGTTAAATTAAATTTTGCTAAATTTAAAATATCACGATTCCTTGATATTTTCAATATAAACACTATAAAAATTAATTATTTTTGCGCATATCATAGTATAAAAAACATGTATAATATAGAAAAAAAAACATTATTTAACATTTTGGATAATTCACTGTGTAGAGTAATTGAACAGGAAAGGAGAAATTACTTATTTTTTAATCGTTTCTAGCACTTTTACGCAAAACAATTTACAAACTTTTCTGGAAGTCTTGTAACTATTTCATTGTGACGCAGTATTAGTTGAGGTATATGACGTCACTGATACATCAATGAAACGTGGATTTCAATCTGAATAATACTGCCCATTTTTATCAAATATTACATTTAAGGGCGTGAATGAGTTCTTACAAATAAAGTAGATTATCTTTTGTTTTTAATAATTTTTCTTTAGTGTGTCGAATTCTAAAATATTTCACTCAGGATTGCGATAGTAAGGTGTGTCGCAGAATTTACGATCCACGGGAGATAACTCTTGCACTCTAAAAATTTCATTTAAAACGTCTATATATTTTGCAGAAAAATTCAAAAAGTGTTTTCCCACTGATTTTATTTTTTAAATCAAAAGATGAAATATTTCTTGATTTAGTTCAGCGTGAATTAAAGTCCTGTTTAAAAAATGTATTTGGAAGTTACAGTTCTTTGTTTCTGACCTAAATTCGATGGCTTATAGGGGAACTCAATTACACGAAAAAACAGTATAAGTAATTTTTAAAGAAATCTTCGATTACGTTATTCCATTTGGACCACGTTTTCATATTGTTTTCAATAAAATATCAAAATATTCGTCACATTCAATGTGCGCGCCTATCAATACAATACTGCCTGGTTTCGGTCAAGCTCCTCCCTAAAGCTATGTTTGTCCTAATTACCTGAAACTCAAAACACTAACGAAGTTGAGATATTACATCTAAAATTCAAAACAAAGATCTTATTTTCTAGAGTACATAAATTGATAAAGCAGGTCTATAAATCAAGACACTTTTTTTGTAAATGTAGCGCTCTCGAGCACTAGCAAGTACGTAGGTGTATTGTTCTGGAATACGTATGCTCGGCTTTAGCAAATAAACCAGATAAAGACGAACCTTCTTTTCTGTGTTTAAGAACGCTACGGCGCTCGCTCATCTTATTCTTTTTTAAAAGATAAACTTGATTTAATTAAAAATGTTGTAGAATATGACTAGAGAATTTCTTCCTCATACGAAAAATGTTGTCATCGTATGATAGAGTTCATCGTTTTGCTATTCCATGGCACATTTATTGCTTGGCGAAAATTAGATGTGCTCAATAACGTTTGATGAACTCCTTTAGGAAAAATGTTACATCGGGGTTGTGATTTTCGAGTAATTATAATTAGGAACAGTCGTTTACCCGCATCGCTATTCTTTACAATTACTATGCATGTTCTATAGTACGTGTGTATCATTATGGTGCGTGTATATATTATGGGTATATCCTGCGTGTATCCTATGGTATCCCTATCAGTATCGTGTTTTCCCGTTTATAGTCGGTTTTTCTTATCAGTGTTTTCATTTTTGTGGGGTACTCGTATCAGTGTAAATCGTTTATCAGGTACTATGGTGTATTGCGTGTTTTGCATTTTATGGTGTATATTCGGAAACCCTCGCTTTATCTTTACTATAGAAAAAGAAATACTGAGCTATTCGGAGTTTCTTTTTCGTTTTGTTAATAAAAATAAGTTTAAATTCAACCAAAAAGAGAAAATAAAGTTTTATCCCTTTCTTTTTCATAAATATAAGAAATATTAAAGCGAAAAGGAAAAAATAAATAAATAGCGTATTTCATGAATGAATAAATTGATTATTAAAAAATAATTAAATTAAATAAATAAAATAATTATATCATGGTAAAGCAGAGAGTATTCAAAATTTAAACAGAAACTCTATTTTTGGGAAAATAAAATTTTAAAGTAGATCGATCACCTGGTCTATTTTTAAAAAAAATAATTTATCGAATTGTATGATTTTTTTGTCAAAATTAAATATTATTAATATGATTTTCTAAATGAATCGGATTGGAGAAAGATTTTTATAACTACAGATGTTGCGTACCAAAAAGCAAATAAATAAATAATAAGCAGGATATTGATATGTATCTTTTTTCATGCAATATTCTGTTTTTCCTTGTTTATCGTCTGATAACTTAGTAATATGTTTACCCCTGATCTGCATGTATGCACAATTATTTAAAGTCTTGATGTTACAAATATAATAAAAACATAAGACATTTATCCAGATGATTTTAACAAGATTTTGGCCGTATACGTTCAAATTTTAAATTTATTTTTTAAAGCTTAATTATAAATTCCTTGAATATGTCTAAATTAATAAAAAAATCAAAATTATAAAATATAATCATTTAAAAATATCTAAAATTTTTACATTTTTTATAAAATAGAAGTTTTTTAATTTTTCTGGCATTAAAATAACAAATAAAAATAATATATACAGGGAAAAACATGATTTTTAAAGCTTACTTTTCGGGGTGAAATAACTGAAAATATAATCCATCGGATGCAAAATCAAACTTTTCAGAAAACTGACACGTATGTGTACTTCTAAAAGACACTGCTTCCTGTGCTGGGACCCCCCCCTTCTCCCCTAACTGACACCTGGCCGTGTGTGTGATCACCGCAACATCCCTTACTGATTTTCCCCGGGGGGTAAATTTTCCCCAAACTCCTTTTTTGCGCATTTTTTTTTGGGGATTTTTTCCTAATTGTTTAAAAAATTTTATAAAGATTTAACAAAATATTTTAAAATAATTGTAAAATTTTATGTTTTAAAAAATCATCTCTTTGCTTAAATTTTAAAAAAAAAATTCAAATAAATAAATTTAAATGAAATGAAGTCCCTAAACTAAATCCGCTGATTTTTTCATTTGTACAATTTTTCCCTTTATGTTTATGTAATAAGTTTTTTAATAAATTTTTTAAAAAAAAATCTGCCTTATGGTCCCAATTTCGGATCATGGGTTTTCTCGTAATCGGAAAAAATTAATTCTAGGAAACAATTTCATATCTAGAGTAAATTCAACATTTAAACAAGTTAGTTTAACATATTATAAAAATAAAAAAAATCTTAAGCATCAAGACAAATAAATATTAATTATTAACTTTGTTTCATACGTATATAACTTTATTAAGAATTAAATTTATTATTATTTGTTATTTGGGTTAGATCTTGTTTTTCTAATTTTAAATTGGTTAGGACTTTCAACATCCGCCCTTAAAATATGCCTAATAATTACCGGGTAGTAAAATGATTTTAAGGTTTATAATTCATTTCCGAATTAAACCTATTTTTTTGTTTTTTAGAAACAGTACACAAGAGTTTAATAGAAATAATTTTTTAATTATTTAGTCGGAAAAGTCCATTTCATCTTTAATATTTGTATTAATTTTTTGTTTTTATTTAAAGAAAAGTTTTTAAACCCATTCAATGTTTTAAATTAATACGAGGTTTTAAGTATTTGAATATAAATTTTAATGTACATAAGAAGCTTAGCGAAACAAATGTACATGTGCAGTTGTAGCCATTATATTCTCATTGACACAGTTTACAGTATATGAGACGCTTATTTAACAATTATTTAGATTTCTATCAGGAAATTAATTTTCTTGAACTGTTTAGTTCTTGATAGATCTATCATGTTAATTTATTTAATTTTTAAACTTTTTTTAATTTTCTTTCGGCCGGTCTTTATTTTATTTTTTTTAAGAATATTATATTTAATTGCGATTTTTGGATAAATCGCAATTTTTAAGCTTTAGACATTAATACAAATATTTAATTTTTTCGTAAATTTCTTCGTAAATAACTTGGTACTTGTAGTAATTATTGATAAAAATTAAAATTTATTTTTTTCATAAATAATAATCTATTTATAGAGTTTCAAAAATTTTCACACCCTTGAGAAGGAAAAATTTTAAAAAAAATTTACAGTTCCCAAATTTCATAAACAATCCTTTAAAATTAATTTTTTTTTAAATAAAAAAAATTTTGTAAATTACTCTTCAGAAATT